>NC_090903.1:780561-818061 GCF_040956055.1 Brachionichthys hirsutus
CTGACCCAGTGCTGACCCAGTACTGACCCGTTACTGACCCAGTGCTGACCCGTTACTGACCCATTACTGACCCGTTACTGACCCAGTACTGACCCGTTACTGACCCAGTGCTGACCCGTTACTGACCCAGTGCTGACCCATTACTGACCCGTTTCTGACCCGTTACTGACCCGTTACTGACCCATTACTGACCCGTTACTGACCCACTACTGACCCATTACTGACCCGTTTCTGACCCGTTACTGACCCGTTACTGACCCGTTACTGACCCAGTACTTGGGTTTTGCTCTTCATCACTAACCCATTACATTCTAAGAGTGATCCGGATAACAAAAGAAAATCTGGATTTTCCCATTTACTTATAATAGAGGCTTTTTCTAAAAATCCTATCTTGTAAAATCTGCATTAAATTCAGTCACCAAGAATCAGAGTCATGAAGGGGTCCGATATGAACCGTCATGAAACACGTCTTCTGGTTCTGATCCAGAATGAGGTCAGGAACAAATATTACGTTTTAACATTAAAACCATTTATGGATTCAAGAATCAGTTAAAAATAAACATCAGCTCTGATTCACTTTAACTTTTCATGTTGGTGTATAAAGATACCAGAACAATCTAGAACCTTCTGGTGCTGATCCAGATCACTGTGTGGACGGTGTAGATCCAGTTAGGAGGGGAACGAGCTGCTTGGGGGAGGTCATATACAGGACCCCCAGGGGCTTTTCCACCACGATCGGATGAATGAGGTCACCAATGAAGGCGTGTTCTGTATCATTAAAGAGTCTCTGGTATTGGCTAGGATGAAAACCGAACCTGTATTTTGGGTTCAGACCGTCACACTCATAAGTAGAAACCTATGTCTTCTTAAATATCCATGTATATTGTCATATACATATATTTGTTCATAGTAACGCTTTTATACACGCTGTACTCACTTCAAAGTCATCAGTTCAAAATGTGAGTCTTTCTCTGAGGGCCAGTCACAAATGTGAGCTTGTGAGAAGCAGCTAAATTACATCAACTTTTAGCCCCCACATTCCTGCAGAATACACATTCATGTACAGAATAAATATAATTTTACTATAATTTCTAAATCATCGTTTTGGCAGTCCCATCCAAGACCGCCTGCAGCTTTCATGGCTCTTATTTGAGTATAAACAGCGTGTAGCACGGCTTGCGTCCGGTTCCGTTCGCATCCGACAGCGACACAAGACACGACTGCTCGTTGTGGCTACAGGGGCTTTCTGGCAGGGGACGTTGCTGCCTTGCTCACCGGCTCCTTCTTTGGCCCATTCATTGCACAAAGCTTCTTAAGTGCACTTAAGCGCATTAGCATTAGCATTCGGCTGCCAGGGCAGCAGGTTGGACCGGCATTCTGACCGCCTGGATGAGTGAACGATGGAGTGATTTGTTCGGCCTTCAGCACGTTGCTTTTGAGGAGGGGAGGGTCGCATGGAGGAATGGGGTTGAGGTAATACGGGGGGGCTGCCGAGCGCTGTTCCACTTTCTCTCAGGCAGGGCGTTTGCCCTGATCCGATGTGACTGAAGCAGGTTTGACTTGTGACATCTGGGTCTAAAGAACTTTTTTCTGTTCGCTATATTGGCTTGACCCGATTATCCCGTCCGTGCTGAACCAGGTCTCAGGGTCTCTGCCGGGGGGGGGGGGGGGGGGGGGCTGTGGGATTACCTCATTCAGCTATCTTCAAACACAGATGGTCGAATGTTTAACTAATTGTTAAAATAGTCCACAAAGGGGAATTAAACCATGCACACAGTGCCGGGGGTCAGTACACGGACCCAGACACGGAGAAGAGACAGTCAGGTTGTAGTGTCTTGCTCAAGGACACTTCAATATGCGGACAGTCAGAGCTGGGATTCGAAACACCGACTTTCTGATCACTGGACGACCCACTCTACCAACTGAGCCACAGCCGCCCGGTAAACTATCTGCCACAAGAGGTCAGGTCGGGTTAACAAGAAAGTACCTTAAAGTATTTACTCTTTACTGTATTTGTACTACTTTACTGTCTTCTTCTCTGTAAACTCCAGAGTGTTCAGAAGCTCATAGTGCAGTGTGCTACATAACTGTTCTACATTCTAGCAGCGAGACAGCATTGTTCAATCCCTAGCTAACTGTGCTACGTGCTAGCAGTCAGACAGCATTGTTCAATCCCTAGCTAACTGTGCTACGTGCTAGCAGTCAGACAGCATTGTTCAATCCCTAGCTAACTGTGCTACGTGCTAGCAGTCAGACAGCATTGTTTAATCCCTAGCTAACTGTGCTACGTGCTAGCAGTCAGACAGCATTGTTTAATCCCTAGCTAACTGTGCTACATGCTAGCAGTGAGACAGCATTGTTTAATCCCTAGCTAATTGTGCTACGTGCTAGCAGTGAGACAGCATTGTTTAATCCCTAGCTAACTGTGCTACGTGCTAGCAGTGAGACAGCATTGTTTAATCCCTAGCTAATTGTGCTACGTGCTAACAGTGAGACAGGCTCGGCCCGAGAGCCTCCTCTATCCCACCAGAGAAGTTCTGAGAGAAACACGTAGAAGCCAACAATGAGCAAAAACAAATTCACAAAATCAGCAGCAAGTCCAAAAGTTATGAATAAAGAAAAGTAGAGTTAATAAAGATTAGATAACAAGGGAACACGTGGTATGCTAAATGCCTACTGTGGTGGAGGCGCGATGAGTCCACACTATAAGACTTATAGTATAAGTATATACTCGTGCTGTATAAGTATAGTGGTTCACTTATAGTATAATTATAGTATATAGTATAAGTTCACTTATAGTATAAGTGAACCACCATACTTATAGTGGCGCAGTGGTAAGCGCTGTTGACTCACAGCAAGGTCACAGGTTCAAATCCTACTTGCGGCATTTCTGTGAGGAGTTGTCATTTTTTCCCCGTGTCTGAGTGGGTTCTCTCCGGGTGTCTGAGTGGGTTCTCTCCGGGTGTCTGAGTGGGTTCTCTCCCCGTGTCTGAGTGGGTTCTCTCCAGGTGTCTAAGCGGGTTCTCTCCGGGTGTCTGAGTGGGTTCTCTCCGGGTGTCTGAGTGGGTTCTCTCCCCGTGTCTGAGTGGGTTCTCTCCGGGTGTCTGAGTGGGTTCTCTCCCCGTGTCTGAGTGGGTTCTCTACGAGTGTCTGAGTGGGTTCTCTCCCCGTGTCTGAGTGGGTTCTCTCCAGGTGTCTAAGTGGGTTCTCTCCAGGTGTCTAAGCGGGTTCTCTCCGGGTGTCTGAGTGGGTTCTCTCCAGGTGTCTGAGTGGGTTCTCTCCGGGTGTCTGAGTGGGTTCTCTCCGGGTGTCTGAGTGGGTTCTCTCCGGGTTCCTCCCACCACCCGAACATGCAAATTAGGTGAATTGGCTCCACTAAATTGTCCACAGGTGTGTGTGTCAGACCCTGCGATGAACTGGCCGCATGTCCAGGTTGTTCCCCGGCCTCTCGCCGGTTGACTGTTGGGATAGGATCCAACTCGACCCGGTTCGTAAAATAAATGAATGAATGATGTCACAACTTTGCAAATTTTCACCTTTCCTGTTGGGGGGGGGGAGAGTTCCTGAAACAAAACATACACGAGGAACGACAGGATATAATCTAATTTTTTTTTGTCAACAACTGCTTACGTGTAACCTATTTCTTGTGCTGATCAATCATAAAACGGCTGAACTACGTGAGGCAAGCATTGTTCCTGCCTCAGTGACGTGCGGCGAGGTTCATGTCTGGTGAGGCAGTCAGATTTACTAATAAATGAACCTACAGCTTGTTCATCATTTGATTGGCAACATTTAACGTGTTTTGTTTAAAGATTCGTACCAGCATTTTTTACATATTGTCACAAACCTGGCTCATCAGTTTATGACAAAAAGGGGAGACCACACATAATCTGCGTATTTACAAGAGATTTAATGAAATTATTCAACTCTGCGTATCAGTGTGCGTGCAGCGTTGAATGTGTGTGGATGCGTGTGTGTTGATCAGTTAAGGTTTAACTGATGTTTAACTGTTAAACACATGTTCTGAGACGCGTCTGTGTGTGGGTGAGGGGGGGTGTGTGTGTGTGTCCCTGTCTGTCCGCTGGGACAGGGACACGCTGCTCCCCTACACGGAGCAAGTGAGTGGGTGAGGGAGAAAGAGAGAGAGAGAGAGAGAGAGAGAGCGCAGACCCACAGATATGCCAGCGATGGAGGAAAAGCTGGGCTTCATTTGACAGCTCATGTTCTCCAGAACGTTTCAGAACACTCGTTCCCATCTAATGGACTCTGTCAGGCCCAGTCCGCCGCGGTTCTGCTCGAATCGGTCCCAGAAACGGCCAGACGCCGGTCTCACGGGCTCGAAGCAGCAACAGTGCAATATAATATATAAATAGAATAAAATCTCTCGGTTCTCCTTTTCCTTAGCTTTGTGTACGCTAATGTTAAGTCTCCGCTGTCCGTCCAAAGCCAGGTCTATCCGTGACGTCTCAAAAGTTTTTAGCGCAATTTGACCATGAATACGCGCGGTCGCTGCTCGTGTTTGGAGGCTTCTCGGTAAATTCTTCATGTCGCAATATCCCATCCGAGTTCAGACATCTTCAGAAGTTGAGAAAAGAAGGCAAGAAAAGAAGGCAAGAAAGATGGCGGCGCGCTGTGGTGCAGCGGCTTCTCTAGCTCCCAGTCTTGGCTTTAGTTTGAATGGTTTTGGCATTAGTATGAATGAGTGTGTGGAGAAAAGTGAGTGTGAGCGGGTAAAGTACGGTGTAACTGAGCTTCTGAGCGTCAACGATGCTCAATCGATGACTATTTCACCAACTCTCAGAGCCACGCTTGGAAGGCTACAGCTCCTGAGGACATCGGGCTGGCGCAGCAGAGTTCAGCGGCCCAGAGGCAGGCGGAGACGGTGTGTCCGGAAGCAGAAGAGGGGCAAGCGGGGCAGCCTGCTAGCTAGGCTAAAGGCTAACCCGACTCGCCCGGCTGTTCCATCGCTCTTTCTGGCTAACGTTCGCTCGCTGGATAACAAGATGGACCTTCTGCGGCTGCGACTAAACACCTACAGAGAGATGCGGGATTGCTGCGTGCTTCTCCTGACGGAAACGTGGCTAAATAACAACGTGCCGGACTCCGCCGTTCAGATCGACGGCCTGCTACTCTTCCGCGCGGATCGTAACCATCTGTCGGGGAAGACGTGAGGAGGAGGCCTCTGCGACTATATCAGTGGTTCTCAAATGGTGGGGCGCGCCCTGCGATGTCAGGGGGGGCGCCTGTGACCGCGGAGAAAATGTTTTTTTGCCTTACGAGAGTAAAGTGTAATTGCACATCCACTCCAATAGTTGGCAGTGGCGCCCTGATTGTCAGAGTGCGCGCAGGGAGGATTAGCAGAAGAAGAGCGGTTGTAAACAATCCGGTGGGAGAAGAAGAAAGACTTGACTTCCTCATTTTCTGTTGCAGACTAAAAAAAATGGTAATAAAGTTATTCTTTGTTGTAAGTTGATCTATATTTCTTTCTTTTTCATATTTATTTGTATGTTAATAAGGATACAAGAGTGTGTTTTTTTTCGGGGGTGGGGGGCGCGAAATGTTTTTTTCTTCCTAGGGGGGGCGCGACAGAAAATAATTGAGAAGCACTGGTCTATATCAACAGAGGTTGGTGCACGAACTGTTCCGTGGTTAGCAGCCACTGTTCTGAGGCGGTAGAACATTTGACGATCAGACGCCGGCCCCACTATCTGCCACGGGAGTTCACAGCCGTGTTCGTCGTAGCTGTTTACATCCCCCCGAGCGCTAATGCTAGCGAGGCGCTACGTGAGCTACACGACGACATCGGCAAACAGCAACACAAGCACCCGGAGGCGCTCTACGTGGTTGCAGGTGACTTTAACCACGTCAACCTGACGGACATTTTGCCACGGTTCCACCAGCATGTCACCATTGCAACCCGGCGGAACAACAAGCTCGACCGGGTGCATACGAACCACAAGGACAGCTACAGAGCTAGCCCCGTCCCCACCTCGGCCTCTCTGACCACATCTCCATCATGCTGGTCCCTCCCTACCGTCCGGTGTGCAGGTCCACTCGCCCAACACAGAAATCCATCACTGTGTGGCCCGGTGACGCTGCCTCAAAGCTGCAGGACTGCTTCGAGCGGACTGAATGGCAGATCTTCAGGGAAGCGGCAACATATGCTGGAGACGTGGACCTGGAGGAGTACACATCATCTGTCCTGGGCTTCATCAGCAAATGCGTTGAGGATGTGACCACCACCAGAACAGTCACTATTCACCCCAACCAGAAACCATGGCTGAACGGTGAAGTTCGCTCTCTCCTGAAAGCCCGGGACTCAGCATTCAGGTCTGGTGATGCTCCAGCACTCAGAGTGGCGAGGAGAAGCCTGACATCGGGGGTAAAGAGGGCCAAAGCCTCCTATGCTCTGAGAATAGAGGGTCATTTTGCTTCCAACGACCCCCGGAGCATGTGGAAGGGCATCAGTACCATCACGGACTACAAAAAGAGAGTCATGGAGTGCCCCAGGGACCCGTCTCTTCCGGATGCCCTTAACACCTTCTACGCTCGCTTTGAGGCTTCCAACACGTCACCCTGCACAAAGCTCACGCTTCCACCAGGTGAGCTGTCCCTCAGTCTGGCTGCTGAGGATGTGATGAGGTCCCTGCGGAAGATCAATCCCCGCAAGGCTGCAGGCCCGGACAACATCCCGGGCCGGGTTCTGAGGGACTGTGCCGATCAGCTCCTCGAGGTGTTGACCGACATCTTCAACACCTCATTGTCCCAGGGCTCAGTGCCGACGTGTCTGAAGACAGCCACCATCATCCCTGTCCCCAAGACCTCCACCGTTTCATGCCTGAACGACTATCGGCCGGTTGCTCTGACTCCGATAGTCATGAAGTGCTTTGAGCGGCTGGTGATGGACATTAAGGACAGCGTCGATGACGGCGTGGACCCCCATCAGTATGCGTACCGGAGGAACCGCTCCACTGATGACGCAATCACTTCTGTGGTTCACGAGGCCCTGAGTCACCTGGAGACCAGAGACGCTTACGCCAGGCTGCTGTTTCTGGATTTCAGCTCGTCATTCAACACCATCATCCCGCAGGCTCTGGTCAACAAACTGGTGACACTGGGGCTGAGCCCATCGATGTGCAACTGGGTCCTGGACTTCCTGACGAACAGGCCGCAGACTGTGAGAATCCGCAACATCTCCTCCGCCCCCATCATCCTCAACACCGGCTCCCCTCAAGGATGCGTTCTGAGTCCTCTGCTGTTCACGCTGCTGACGTATGACTGCAAGGCTAAGTACCCGAGCAGTCATATCGTCAAGTTCGCAGACGACACAGCAGTGGTGGGACGCATCCTCAACAACGTCGAGTCGGAGTACATGCAGGAGGTGGAACATCTGGTGCAGTGGTGCGGAGAAAATAACCTCTGCATCAATGTGAAGAAAACAAAGGAGATGATTGTGGACTACAGGAAAGGAGGCTACACCCCCCCTCCCCTCTACATCGGAGGAGCGGCTGTCGAGGCGGTCCAGAGCATCAAATACCTGGGCGTGCACATCGCCAGCGACCTGACATGGAGGACCAACTCAGCCGACTTAGTAAAGAAGGCCCACCAGCGCCTCTACTTTCTGAGGAGGCTGAGGCGAGCAGGTATGGGCTCCCCTGTCCTGGCGTCCTTCTACAGGTGTGCGGTGGAGAGTGTCCTCTCATCCTGCATCACGGTGTGGTACGGCAGCTGCTCTGCTGCAGACAGGAAGGCCCTGCAGCGGGTGGTAAAATCGGCCCAAAGGACTTCGGAAAGCAGCCTACCCACCGTGAGTGACATTTACAGCAGGAGGTGCAGGAAAAAGGCAACCTGCATCAGGAAGGACCCCACCCACCCTGCACACGGACTGTTTTCCCCCCTCCCATCTGGGAGAAGGCTGCGCAGTTTCTTCCCTGATGCTGTGAGGGTTGTGAACAGCGGATAACTCTGAGGCCAAATTCACTGCTTCCTTGTTGGACTAATTCTGTTACAGTGGATGCTGCTACTGGGGATCGTGCAATCACTTTTGTCACTTTTGTGTATATATTAGTTTTAAGTTGAATGAATGTGTGTCTGTTTTTGGTGACTGTTTGTTGTGCGCCTCGAGCTGGGACCTGAGTGCTGTTTTTCGTTCGTGCATGAGAGTGTCTGAATGACAATAAACATTTCTTGATTCTTGAAGAAAAGCAGAAAACACGGGTTCTTGCTTGACGTCCAGACATCCAGACAGCCAGCGCTTCCGTGTTTACAAGCCCGTCTCGAACGAGCGGATCAGCTGATGAGTGCGCTGAATCACTCACTGGTCTCCTATGGGCTGGAGACAGTATTACACATGGCCTCATTCTGCAGTATTTTAATGCCGCTGAGCAGAGGAATACGTGACGCACTAATTGTATTATTAAAAATGAAAATATATAATATAATATCACTGATGTTATATTATATATTATATGATTTTTATATTATTTTTAATAATACAAAAACATGATTTTTATATGATTTTATTTGACAGGTGAGGCTGTGCCTCACTTGCCTCCCCTGACTGCACGTCACTGTCCTGCCTTAAGATAGGGGGCGCTGTGATCACAGGGATTCAACTCGTCGACTGCAGCCTAATTTTGAGTTTTTAAACCGAAGGAATTTAACAACAACATTTATAAACAAGTTATTGATGCTTTTGTTCAGAAAGAGCGGCATATTGCCTTCATTTATTCGTAAAGACAAGACCATAATAATGTTTTTTATTAAATGTTACCGTTACCGTTACTGACATGAGATTTTTTATATAACCTGTTAACTGCTGCCAATCAAATGGTGAATAATCGACTCTGTGGGGTTCATTTGTAAATCTGATTGTGATGAAGTCGGAGCCACCAGCATCAACCTCAGCACACATCACTGGTACCAGGTGTACCTGTAAGGTGCTGGATGGGTATGGGTATCTGGTTATCAAAGCAGAAAATCATTCAAGAATAAATGTGATGAACACATAAATATCAGAACTGAAACGTTCAATCAAGCTCAAGTCCAGGTAATCCTCCATTTTTGCTCTTTGTGATTCCCACCCCACCTGGATGACTGAGAACATACATAGAAGACATATATAGTGTAGTAGGGAAAGTATTTCATCTTGACATTGTGTTCCTTGTGTGTTCCTCTGTCCCCTCCAGAACCTCTGCTCCACTGCCAGCATGCAGACAGTCAGAGGCACAGACACCAACGAGGTCAACAAGTTAATATTCAGAGAAAGCGACAATGACCGAAAGGTATGCTATGCTACATCATTTCTGCCTGCCGAAGTACTGACTTGTCATAGCCCTGTTAGAAATTAAATCAAACTATAACTGAATGGTATCTTGTCATATGTACATACATTAATCAATATTGGTTTACTTACTCCAAAAACCCCAAACACACATACTTCACAGGTCAAGGAGAGGAACTGCAGTTGCTGAACACAGTGGCAAGTAGGAAACTTCACAGCTCCATAGACTAATTTAAAAGATGCTACTGGCACCATGACCGGTATGGCACAACCGGGGGCCCACCCTTTAGCCATGCCTGGGGTTGGGGCTCCTATGCGAGCACCTGGTTGCCTGGTCTCTGCCCACGGGGAAAGGTTAACATGGGCCAGAACACCGGTGGACTCACCATCTGCCGAGGGAACCATACGGCAGTGTTTCCCAAGCTTTTTGAAGCCGCGGCACATTTTTTGCATTTACAAAATCCTGCGGCACAGCACCAACCAAAATGACACAAAATGACACTCTAACACAGTACATATTAGATGAGATGACCTTTATTAGCATACATATAGTTAATAATATAAAATTTATACTTATACTTTATAGTGGGATACCTGGGGCTGTTTTGATGAACACAAAATGGATATCCTGGCAGTAATGGTAGATAGCTTTTGCTGTATTGCCTCGAGCTCACCGTCTTTTCTTTATTCTTTTGTCGATCACTCATACCAGGGCCTTCATCTGGGTCTGGATTTTGTCCAGGGTCCTGTTCGGCATTTGCCTTGTCTCTTCTCAAAAACTTCTCCATCACTGTCACTACTCGTCTTTCTGTGATCCCAAACTGCCTCTGAGGATGACCCTCCTCAAAGGGAACCGAAGCGCTCACAAAGTGTAGAGTAGGCAAAAGCCAAAGCATGAAGAACTGTTTTTGGAAAATATTTGTTTTCTGTTTTCTAATAAATGTGTTTTTTTTAATCTGCCGCACTCTAAATGCAGCGCAGTTGCGTGATGTTTATTTTGAAATGTGTGCTCTTATTTTGTAGTGCAAGGATAACGCACTACAACACTGGAGTCTGAAGAACGATCTACGGGCGGCACGCACACTTTATTACAGCACAGACACCCGACAATGGATAATTAGGTGATATTAGATAATTCCCCACGGCACACCTGACGATCTCTCACGGCACACCAGTGTGCCGCGGAATGTCACCTTGCGTGGGGGAAGTAGCCGGAGCTTGTGATGGAGGTTGAGAAGTACGGCGTACATATAGTCGGCCTCACCTCCACCCACAGCTTGGGCTCTGGAACCCAACCACTCGAAAGGTGTTGGAGTCTACATTTCTCTGGCGTTGCCCACGGTGAGAGGCAGCAGGCTGGTGTGGGCTTGCTTATAGCTCCACAGCTCAGCTGCTATGTGGTGGATTTTATCCCGCGCCTTCGGGTCAGGAAGAGGTGTCTCACTGTTGTGTCGGCCTACGGGCAGAATGGCAGTACAGAGTTCCCGGCCTTCTTGGAGTCTTTGGGAGGGGTACTGGACAGTGCTCCGAACAGAGACTTCATTGTTCTTCTGGGGGATTTCAACACAAACGTGGTCAATGCGGGTGAGACCTGGATAGGGGTGATTGGGATGAACAGCCTCCCTGATCTGTATGTGAGTGGTGTTCTGTTGTTGGACTTCTGTCCTAGTCACAGTTTGTCCATAATTAACACCTTGTTCGAGCACAGGGATGTCCATAAGTGCACAAGGCACCAGGACACCCTAGGCCTGAAGTCGATGATCAACCTTGTTGTCGTGTCATCGGACCTCCTGCCGCGTGTCTTGGACACTTGGGTGAAGAGAGGGACAGAGCTGTCAACTGATCACTACCTGGTGATGAGTTGGATCCACTTGCGAAGTAGTAGGCCAGACAGACGCGGCAGGCCCTGGGAATGTCTAACAGAGCCCTCTGTCAGTGCAGTTTTAAACTCCCACATCCCGGAGAACTTGAGTCAGAGTGGACCATGTATTCCACCTCCATTGTCGAAGCAGCTGCTCGGAGCTGTGGTCACAGGGTCTTCGGTTCCTGTCACAGCGGCAGCTCCTGAACCCAGTGGTGGAGTCCAAAAGTAAGGGATGCTGAAGGAGACTTATCGAGTCTTGTTGACTTGTGGGCCTATGGAGGCATCTGACAGGCAGGCCAAGCGTACCGCAGCCTGATTGGTTATGGAGGCAAACACTCGGGCCTGGGAGGAGTTCAGATAGGCCATGGAGGAGGATTACTGGTCGGCCTCAAAGAAATTCTGGCAAACCGTCCGGTAATGCAGGAGGGGAAGGGGTGGGCCGCCAACACTGTTTACATTTAAGGTGCCGAGCTTTTGACATCAACTGGGGATATTGTCAGCGGTGTAAAAAATACTTTGGGGGTCTCCTCAATCCTGTTACCATTTCTTCTATAAAGGAAACAGAGGTGGACTCGTCCATCACCCAGGCTAGAGTTACTGAGGTGGTTGTCAAGTTCCTCGGTGGCAGGGCACCGGGGTGGATGAGAGTGAACCTGCGTATCAAAAGTATCTAGATGTCCAGGGACTGTCTTGGTTGACAGGTTTCTGTAACATCACATGGCAGTCCAGGACAGAACCTCTGGACTGGCAGATCGGGGTGGTGGTTACCCTTTTCAAAAAGGGGGACCGGAGGGTGTGCCCCAACTACAGGGGGGGCATCACACTCATCAGCGTCATTTCTAAGCGCAGCCAGCTGCTGAAGGGTTTCTGGTTGGGGACCACAGGATTTCAGCTCTGCTTTTTGTGGATGATGTTGTCCTGTTGATTTCCGTTTCCGGAATGGCGGCGCGTACACACGTTGCGGCTCGAGGCTCCTGGCTTTTTGTGCTTGTTTTTTTTTTGTATTCTTTATTTTTTCGCCAATTATGAGACTCCAAGCCATTATACAGTATGGAAGGGCTGAACTGTGGGAATTGGGGAAAAACCAGGTTGGAATACCGTCTATTATGGATTTGATTTTTCCCGAGCTTCAGCGGATATCGGAGCCCCCCACTATCCCACCTCTGTGGCCGAGGAGGCGAAGAAGATACCGTAAACAAAAGCCGGGTAAACGGGGCGGCGTGCGTGCTAGGCTACGTGCTAACCCACACAGACCGGCGCTACTCAGTCTCTTCCTCGCCAACGCCAGGTCGCTCGTCAACAAGATGGACAAAATACGGCTGAGGATCGTCTCAAAGCGGACCGATAGCTGCGTGGCGATCTTCACCGAGACCTGGCTGGACGCCAACATCCCCGACGCAGCGGTGGAGCTAGCGGGACGCTCGCTGCTCTGCGCCGACCGGACTGCAGCCTCAGGCAAGGCCAAAGGCGGAGGTTTGGCGCTGTACGTTCACAACTCGTGGTGTTCTGCTACGAACGTGATCGGAACATTTTGCTCCCCCGACCTGGAATATCTTGCAGTGAAATGCAGACCGTTTAAACTGGCTAGAGAACTCAGCTCCGCTGTGATCGTAGCGGCCTACATACCACCGCGTGCTAATGCTAAGCTAGCGCTGGAAGAGCTGTACTGCCTGGTTAGCAGCCAGATGGACGCTAATCCAGAGGCCGCTGTGATTGTAGCTGGAGACTTTAACCACGTGGAACTGAAAGCTGTGCTCCCCAAATTCCACAAATTCATCACCTTCCCCACCAGAGAACACAACATTCTGGATCAGGTTTACTGGATCTACTGGATCAGGTCTACTGGATCTACTGGATCAGGTCTAAAGGATCTACTGGACCAGGTCTACTGGATCTACTGGATCAGGTCTACTGGATCTACTGGATCAGGTCTACAGGATCTACTGGACCAGGTCTACTGGATCTACTGGATCAGGTCTACTGGACCAGGTCTACTGGATCTACTGGATCAGGTCTACTGCAACATCCCAGGAGCATACAAGGCTGTAGCAGCCCCCCACCTGGGTATGTCTGACCACATCTCAGTGAACCTGATCCCTGCATATAAACCGCTGATCTGCAGGACTAAACCCACCACCAGGACCGTGCAGGTCTGGACTGAGGAGGCTTCCTCAGCCCTGCAGGACTGTTTTGATCACACGGACTGGGAGGTATTCAAAGAGGATGCAGATTTTGAGGAGTACACGTCATCTGTGCTTTCCTATGTTCACTTCTGCACTGATGCTGTCCTTCCCACAAAGACGATCACGGTTTTTCCTAACCAGAAACCGTGGGTGGACAGCACGGTGCGGCTTCTGCTCAGAGCCCGGGATGCAGCCTACAGAGCAGGAGACCGGCTGGCCTATAGCAGGGCACGAAGTGAGCTAAAAAGAGGCATCAAGCAGGCAAAGCACAGATACAAGCAGCGCATTGAGGAGCACTTTGAGAACAAGAACCCACGTGACATGTGGAAAGGCATCAGGGCTGTGACGGACTACAAACGCAGGGAGCAGCACGCCAGCCACGACTCCACCCTGCCTGACACCCTGAACAGATTCTTCTCACGCTTCGACTCTCCGAGCAGCAGAAGGTCTGTGGATCTGCCCCAGCCTGAGGTGCAGCATCAGCCGCTCGTCCTGCAGCTGCACCAGGTCTCCTCAGCCCTAGGTGCAGGATATCTAGTTAGCAATTTTCATGCTATTGGGTTCTGTATTACATAAAAAAACTAGAATGAACAATCAGAGATTGCAGACCCCGCCTCCAATAGACTATTGGATCTTGTGAGACAGTAAACAGGGCTTCCAGATCAGAGGGGCCAAACCTGCTCTAGCTTGCTTCTCTGGAACGGGACAAGATACAACTACAACTGTAACATATATGAAACTATAATGAACTATAAGTGTGCACACCAAATTTGAAGTCTCTAGCTCCAAAATTGAGGTCAGGATGGACTCCTGAAAAATGCAGATTTTAGAACGAAAATTAGCTCTCAGATCCGGATTGTGATCCGGATCCGGCCGAAATTAGTTATGGTCATAGACCTTTAAGGAGTACTTATGTGTGATTTTTTATCAGATCCATACCACCATATGTTTTGAAGAAATTAAGAAAAATGTCAAAAAGAGCCCTATCTCGCAATGTTAAAGAATCCTTTAAAAGATTCTAAAATCTGGATCCAGATCCGGATCAACGCCATTCTCGGGGAGAAAAACACATTTTGACTCGGATAACGAATACACTTCAGTGTACGAATGCCCGAGTGCAATGTTGGGCCACACACAGACACACACACACACTACGGAGTGTCAATTCACCGAAACTGCTTGCTTTCAGATTATATTCATGAACCGAGAACCGGCGGGGCGGCTGTGGCTCAGTTGGTAGAGTGGGTCGTCCAGTGATCGGTAAATCGGTGGTTCCAATCCCAGCTCTGACTGGCTGGCGAAGTGCCTTTGGGCAAGACACTGAGCCCCAAATATCTCCCAGTGGGTCTGGCAGCACCTTGCATGGCAGCAGTCGCCCACTGGAGGGTGAATGTGTTTGTGAATGGGTGAATGCCAGGCCTCATGTAAAGCAGTCCATTTAATGATGTCCCACTGCACCAAGTTTGGTACAAAACTCTGGGTGTGCATTGGTTCTAAATACTACTACTAACTATTACTTCCAAATTCACTTGATTTCTGGTTCCTGGAGATTCTTGAATTTGATTAATTAAGAGGGGAAATGTTAAAACTGGCCACATCGGTATTAAGTTTGATTTTAAAAAACTCATTCATTTTTCAACCGCTTTGTCTGTTATCGGGTCGCAGGCCAAGCCGGAGCCTATCTCAGTGGTCAATGGTACACCCTGGACAAGCCGCCAGGGCAGGGCAACACAGAGACAGACAATCAGCCACACACACACTCACACCTACGGGCAATTTAGTGTCAACAGGCAACAGCGCACACCACTGCGCCACCGTTCCCCCAACAAAAAAAAACAACAAAATAAATTTTCTTTTGTATAAAGACAATTATGAATGATTCATTTGTGTATTTGAAACAACCGTAGTTGATACAAAGTGATGTACATGCTCAGATAAAATCATAGCTTTAAATGTAATTAAAACACAGCATTAATTTTAGCATATTAGCAGCAGCAAACATGCTACTAGCGTTAGCAGCAAACACGCTACTAGCGTTAGCAGCAAACACGCTACTAGCGCTAGCAGCAAACACACTACCAGAGTTAGCAGCAAACACGCTACCAGCGTTAGCAGCAAACATGCTACCAGCGTTAGCAGCAAACATACTACCAGCGTTAGCAGCAAACATGCTACCAGCGTTAGCAGACAAACAGTCACCTATGGGAAAGAAATGTCTTTCTGTTTGCCCCCCCCCCTTTCTTCCAGGTGTAACGGACGGCGCTAACGTTTAGCTTCAGGTCATGTGATGCCTTCCTGAGAGGCGTTTAATTAACAGCGTTCCTACCTCTGCAGCTCACTGCTGTTCATTAGTGCTCCAATTACAAAGTGCACGTCCCTGCAGCACTGGCATTAATCAGAACACCGTTTCTCTCTCGCCAATGACTTAGGTTGTTCTTCAACTTGAAAAGAAGCTTTTTAATTATGTCAACCAGGACGTTTTCCGGGAAAACAATGGGACCTCAGTAAGTCACCCTTTTACTTCCTAACCCTTCATGTATTCATCTCCGCTCTCATTTTTCTCCACCCCTGCTTATTTAGTGCACGTGTAATTATTCTAATTTGGTTTTCCTCTATGTGTGTGTGTGTGTCCAACCACTCAGAGTATTTAACATGAACTCCTTTTGCCCCTGGGGGGCTGCATGTTTGTACAGTATCTTAAATAAAGAGTGTTAAGTGTCTGCAGAGGAAAAGCTTCCACCTTCAGCTTTTCATTGTTGTATATTGCATTATGTAATTCAAAATTGGACCTTAAATCCCCATTAAGGATGCACACACACACACACACACATTTGTACCTTCAGATTATAATTTCGGTTTTGTTGCATTTTGCCGCACGCTGTGGAAACAACATACAGTACAATAATTCAATATTACCCTTTATGAACTCAATAAAATGTTCATTATAATTGTAAAAGTAAATTGATAGATGACAGAGGAGTTATTGACAAACAGATTTCTTTGGTTACTTTTTTATTATTGGTTAACCCTTTTGTCAAACTTGAATTTCAGTATAGGCCACTGAACAAATAACACTAGAGAGTAACTGCTCTATTTACTGGTCCTCCACCTGCCTGTCTGCCTGTCTGTCTGCCTGTCTGCCTGTCTGCCTGCCAGCCTGCCTGTCTGCCTGCCTGTCTGTCTGACTGTCTGTCTGACTGTCTGACTTTCTGTTAGCAACATAACTCAAAATGTTACAGACGCATCTTGATGAAATTTTAAGACCCATGTTGGGAATGTTACCAGGAACAGATGTTAAATTCTCGTGATGATCCAGAAGAGATTCTGGATTCTGGATCACTTTGAAATTGTCATTAACATTGCAGTCAACAGAGCTTCAACATTTGTTCCTCAATATCTCGGTTGATTATTGACCAATGTTTATGGGATTTGACACAGTCATGTAGAGGACGGATCTCTAGCTCACCACCGAATTTCATCTGGATTGGATCCGGAATGGGTATATTATCAAGTTTTTTCTATGAATGGGGGTGCACTTGCGTTTCGTCCTGCTGCTGAAGAATCCACCATTACTGAAAGTGTAACCCTAAACTAATAATGACAGCAACGTGGTCAAGGAATCAAAAAATCTAGATAAAATAAATTGAGGACCAGTATACCTGCTCCTAGGTCAGAGACTTCCCCAGCAACACTGGGACCCCCCAGGGTTGTGTTCTCAGCCCTGCTCTCTTCACCCTCTTCACCCACGACTGCTCTGCATCCACTCCACAAACCTGGTTGTGAAGTTTGCTGACGACACCACCGTGGTGGGTCACATCTCCAACAACGATGAGACCCACTACAGAGAGGAGGTCCAGAACCTGATGCTGTGGTGCTCGAGTAACAGCCTTGTTCTGAACACCAGCAAGACCAAGGAGGTCATAGTGGACTACAGGAGGTCCAGGAAGACTGAACACGCCCCCCTGTGCATACGAGGGGAAGCAGTGGAGCGTGTGGAGAACATTAAATTCCTGGGCATCCACATCTCCTCTGACCTCTCCTGGACACTCAACACCAGACACCTGGTGAAGAAGGCCCAGCAACGGCTCTTCTTCCTCAGGAAGCTGAAGCGGGCTGGACTCTCCTCTGTGCTGCTTGAAGACTTCTACCGGGCCACGATAGAGAGCATCCTGTGTCTCAGTGCGACCGTGTGGGACGGCAGCTGCCCGGCGCAGGACAGGAAGGACCTATCCCGGGTGGTGAGGACAGCTCAGGGGATTGTGGGTCACCGTCTGCCTGATTTGGACTCTGTTTACACCTCCAGAGTCCAGAGGAGGGCCAGACGCATCGCCACAGACCCCACCCACCCGGGCCACAGACTGTTTGTCCCGCCCACAGACCCCACCCACCCGGGCCACAGACTGTTTGTACCACCCACAGACCCCACCCACCCGGGCCACAGACTGTTTGTCCCGCCCACAGACCCCACCCACCCGGGCCACAGACTGTTTGTCCCGCCCACAGACCCCACCCACCCGGGCCACAGACTGTTTGTCCCGCCCACAGACCCCACCCACCCGGGCCACAGACTGTTTGTCCCGCCCACAGACCCCACCCACCCGGGCCACAGACTGTTTGTCCCGCCCACAGACCCCACCCACCCGGGCCACAGACTGTTTGTCCCGCCCCCATCAGGGAGGCGGTTCAGGACAATAAGAAGCAGCACAGCGAGGCTCAGGAACAGCTTCTTCCCCCGAGCTGTGAAAGCAGTCGTTCCCTTGTAGTGATCTGGGACTCGGAATGGACGCTCTGTGCCTGTCCCGCTGGGGACGCTCTGTGCCTGTCCCGCTGGGGACGCTCTGTGCCTGTCCCGCTGGGGACGCTCTGTGCCTGTCCCGCTGGGGACGCTCTGTGCCTGTCCCACTGGGGACACTCTGTGCCTGTCCCGCTGGGGACGCTCTGTGCCTGTCCCACTGGGGACACTCTGTGCCTGTCCCGCTGGGGACACTCTGTGCCTGTCCCACTGGGGACGCTCTGTGCCTGTCCCACTGGGGACGCTCTGCTGCTGATTCTCATTCTCTCTGTGTGTATATGATGCTGTGGTGCTCGAGTATCAACCTTCTTCTGAACACCAGCAAGACCAGCCTTAAGAGAGATTGTGGTTTTTGTTTATGTTCCTCTGAGTGCCTAAAGCCGTGGGCCTTCACACGATTCTATTATGTTTGCATAATGACAATAAAGTATCTTGAATCTTGAATCTTGAACTATCTTTGGTGTAGATCCCAATATAGGGAGACTGAGCTGCTTGGCGGAGGTCTGCGCTCTCTCAGTGCTCTTCTCGTTTTAGCGTTGTTCTGCTTTACGTGTAATTTACGCAGCCCCTGTAATCAGGAGAAACACGGTTCTGTTGGGATAGTAACGGTTTTTTGCAGTGAATTCTATTGCGAGGAGTCGACCAGTAGAATATATAGTAGAAGACAGCTTTAAGGGACAATGTGACACGTTGCTAATGTTCTCCTAATGAGCAGTGGCAAACGTAGCTATTCTGCAGCGCTACGTTTACGCCCTCAGTGCGTTAGTTAGGGATGTCCCGATCGGGCCCAATCACGAGCTCAGCTATATATGGATCGTTTTTGTCACTACTTTTTATCAGATCTGGAGTTACGCTACAGAGTGAGACCTCGCTTCTCCAACAGAAACGGCAGCGCGTGCAGCATGACATCACTTCCTGTGTTCAATGCAGTTTAACGGTGTGAAACACGTTAGCAGCTTGAAGCTAGTCTGAGTCTGTCTCTGAAGTGGACGAGAGAAACCTGCCGATGGAGCTGCTGTTCATTTTATTTTAAATACTTGTATCTAATATTTCCTGTTGTACTAGTCTTAGTCCAAAGTGAACAAAGTATTTGATTTATTACCTGAATGTTCGAGCTAAGCCACAGAAGTGCTCTGTTTCAGAGATAAACGTTGAAATAAGACGATTAAAATAAAAAATAAGGGCCATCCTGGATCCGTTTCTTCACTTTATTTTTTTCATGCATTATAGAAGTATCGGATCGGGACTCGGTATCGGTTCAAAATGAAATGACTCGGGGCCAAAAGGACCTGATGGGGACACCCCGAGTTCCAGCGTCTGACTGTCTTTCCTCAACAGAAGCTAAATTCTCCGGCTGTGATAAAAGCAGCAGCAACGATTCATCACTTCAGGCAGGCGTGTAACTGTACAGCAGCCCCCCCCCCCCCCCCCCCCCCCATCATCCTCCTCACTGAATCAGACAAGATGGATGACATAATGGGCGTGTCAGAGATAATCTGATGGTCATGGTCTGGTTAAACACAACATGTTATGATCCTTATAAAACAAACTACCTTTCCAAAGCGATAAATGTCCCTCCCCACGCTCCAGCGGGGGGGGGGGGGGGGGGGGGGGGGGGGATCCATAGCATCCTTCATCAACTGCAAGACTTGTACCAGCTTGACAGAAATTTAATTCGGGGCAGCTCTTGAAAATAATGATCGTATTTTGAGAGTAATCATTGGCCGGGACATGATTGAATGTGTCCATGCCTATTGACTTCTGCGATGATTAATCGGTTTGTTTAGTCGATATTCCCATCGAAATTGTGTTATTAATTGTCCCCGGCGCTGTCATCCTGGGACGATGGAGAGCCCTGATGAGGATTTGGGAAGATTAAATTTCCCGTGGCACCAAAGGGCAACGGCGCGCTTTGCTCCGGTGGAGACATGGGAGGAGCGGTGTGCGTGTGTGTGTGGGTGTGTGTGTGTGTGTGTGTGTGTGGGTGTGTGGGTGTGGGTGTGTGGGTGTGTGTGGGTGTGTGTGTGTGTGTGTGTGGGTGGGTGGGTGGGTGGCCCCCTCCCTCCCTCCCCTCCTCCGTAGCATTGATTTTGTTTCAGGATCTCTCTATTGTAACTTTATCAGTGTGCTGATGTGTTTGTGGCCCCGCCTCAGCCAGCGACGAGCCGTTTCCTCTCTACGCTGGGAGCACGGGCCCGAACGTTCCCGGGAATCCCTGTTTGAGACGTGAAGAATGAATCCTGCTCAAACCGCCACGATGTTCCTGTCCAAGATCTTCAGGGGCCGCAGCAGAGCCTGCAAAATGAAGCCTGAGCTGACAGGACTTCTATGAACTCGGCCTGATTCTCTCTAAAGTTCAGAAAGCTTTGCTTTCTAATATTCCGGCCTGAATAATTGCCCCACAGCTTTGCCCACAGTCCGGCTCCAGGCCGGCCGGCGGCTCCAACGTGTCCACACCCCTTCCTGGGTGCCTCTCGCTGGAAGAGTTTAAAGTAACAGAGCATGAAAACATGAACCCAGAATTAAACTAGAACTCACTCAGAGAGCACAGACCTCCCCCAAGCAGCTCATCCCCCTCCTAACTGGATCTCCACCGTCCACATGGTGATCTGGATCAGCACCAGAAGCTTCTAGATTGTTCTTGGTATCTTTATACAAAATGAACATTTCAAAGCGATCCAGGATCCAGGATCTCTTCTGGATCATCGCTTAAATGTAATCGTTTCGTCCGCAGCACAGCGAGCGGACGAAACGAAAGGGAGGCAGGGAGAGAGGACTTTAGACTGGAGAACTTTAGACTGGAGAACTTTAGACTGGAGAACTTTAGACTGGAGAACTTTAGACTGGAGAACTTTAGACTCGAGAACTTTAGACTGGAGAACTTTAGACTCGAGAACTTTAGACTGGAGAACTTTAGACTCGAGAACTTTAGACTGGAGAACTTTAGACTGGAGAACTTTAGACTGGAGAACTTTAGACTGGAGAACTTTAGACTCGAGAACTTTAGACTGGAGAACTTTAGACTCGAGAACTTTAGACTCGAGAACTTTAGACTGGAGAACTTTAGACTCGAGAACTTTAGACTGGAGAACTTTAGACCAGAGACAAACGACGCGCTAGAAAGGGTAAGGAAAAAACGAGAGATAGAAAACGTAGTAAAATCTGGAGACATTTTAACGCGGTTGACACAAAGGCAAAATAAAATAAAGTAAGATCGTATCTTGAGGAGCCGCTTATCCAGAGAAGTGCAGACCCACTGAGCTGGTGGGAGTCCAGGTGTTCCGTCTCCCCACGTCTCCCACACGGAGACTGAGACTGTATCGTTGCAACATCTGTCCCCTCAGAGAGAATCTCCAGACCAGGAGAGATCAAAGGAGAAACAGGATCAGCCCCTCCAAGCCGAGCCACTTGGTTTTCTTTGGTGCCATTCCCACTGTCTGGGGAACGTCCCGCCGGGTGTCGTCCCGCCGGGTGTCGTCCCGCCGGGTGTCGTCCCTCTTCTCTTGGCTGGACGTTCACTCCCATAGCGTCCCAGCGCTAGCGCTAGCTCAGCTCCGTGTCAGGAGACCCCTGTTTGCTTGCCAAAACATTTAAGCTTGAATAGAAAGCCTTTATTGTCATTGCATAGTGGATATACAACGAGATTAGGAGTTAGTAGTAGTAGTATGAGTAGTATGAGTAGTAGTAGTAGTAGTAGAAGTAGTTACATTTGTCATATTCAGGCTGTTGCTGCCAAGTGTTCAAAGTTTACAGTTTTAACTTTTGAAATTGTTATAATACAATAGTTTAAAAAAAAACTCAGTCTAATTTATTTGAAATATCACCCAAAGGGTCGCTTTTATTTATTTATACAAATTCTATTGTTTGCATTTTTTTTAAAATATAAAAGCATTTTAAGAATTTTGTTTTGCCTTTTTTGTACCGAAAATGATCCGAACCGAACCGAGGTTACCTTTTAGCGTACCGTTACACCCCTCGTCTTTACCAACGCAGCTTTCTGTTTTAAGCTAACTATGCAGCTGTTACTTGCATCATTTGGTTATTTGCCACACCCCCAATAAATATTCATGAGCTGTGCCGATTCGCTCAGCTACTCGTGTGTTCTGCCGATGACTATTGCCCAGATGACTGCTGGCAGCATTTCTGCCCCTAGCGGGGCAACTGTGTCACCCAGTGCCGCCCAGCCCCTCCTCCCAGGGTCCGCCCACTGCTGCAGACGAGACACGAAACTTGGGCTAGAATTAACTCGCTCTCGCTTTTCCCTAACCGGATTCTGAGCCTTTGCCTAATGCCGCTGATGATGCTTGATCCTTTAGCACAAATGCTTGAGGCCTCCTTGTGTTGCCCCAACAGCACCTGTAAATAAAAAAAGATCATTTGAAAGTATAAAGTGTGTTCTCTTTCACCATGGTGTTAAATATTCGAGAGGCTTTTCATTGCGTTGTTTTGTTTTGGTTGACTTTGGCGTCTCCCCACGGACCATTCCCCCTGTGAGTGACAGTTTATCACTTTACAACAAAAAATAATGAAGATCCCATAAAAAGGAAGGGGAGATAAGGCCCCGGCAACGAAAGCCAAGTGTGAGGTGCAGAAATCAAATGAAATGACCTTTCACCCCAACCTTTATTGATGGCTTTTAATGGCAGCAGGTGTTGCTCCAGGGATCGTCTCAGATTACACGCGCTTTTAGCCACTCGATGTCCTCTGCACTATCAAAAGCAAAGTTATTGCAGAAGCTGCTGATCGTCTGAGCTTCTTCTACCTCAACACTCCATCTTGTGTTTTCCGCCTGTGATATTGCCAGAGCTGCATCATCTCACCTCCACAGCGCCCAAGGTCGCTTCTGGTTGACAAACGACTCTGTCTTCAGAACGTCAGGAGCCCTGGAACAAATACAAGCTGCTTTGAAGCCACGGGCCCAGCAGAGCAGCAGGCCATTATTCTTAATTGACCTGGGATGAAATGTAGTGTGAAATTTGTAGATGCAGGATTTTCCATTCACTTGAATGAGTGACTCGACATGCACTCGAGGTGCAGCCGGGTTACGCACGGACATGTGCCGCCAGCGAGCACGATGGCCGTTGTACCTGCAGGACACTGTTAATTATTGATTGAGTACACACCGTTATACCCGCATGTGTTCCAACAGATAGTGTTAAGCACAATTGAACTTCACCGTTCCTTTTTCTTTTTTGTCTGCCTGCAAATATATCTGTCACAACGAGGACTCGACTTCCTGCCTCCACAGGAAGTCGAGTCGAATGAGTGCAACAAGATGTTGGAGCTGCCCAACCTGCTGTTCTCCTCGTCGGTCTGTTAGGGGAGGGGGTCAACAGGGGAGGGGGTCAACGCCCAACGACAGCCGGCTCCACGACTGGACTCATGCAAGAGACAGTTGAGAAGATAGAAAGGGGGGCACTGGAAAAAACTGCTGTCCATCATGCAAAGCTGGGACCGCACAGCCGAGCTCCGTCTCCAGGAGAGTCTCACGGTGTAACCTCTGTCTCACAGAGAGACACTGGACAGACAGCCGAGCTCCGTCTCCAGGAGAGTCTCACGGTGTAACCTCTGTCTCACAGAGAGACACTGGACACACAGCCGAGCTCCGTCTCCAGGAGAGTCTCACGGTGTAACCTCTGTCTCACAGAGAGACACTGGACACACAGCCGAGCTCCGTCTCCAGGAGAGTCTCACGGTGTAACCTCTGTCTCACAGAGAGACACTGGACAGACAGCCGAGCTCCGTCTCCAGGAGAGTCTCACGGTGTAACCTCTGTCTCCATGGCGTCCCTAACAACGCCGCCGCTGCGTCTTCACCACGTTGCTGCATGTAATACACAGGTGTGATGTCATCAAGAGTCCGGGTGCCTCCCTGCCTGAAAGGAAGGGGCGGGGCTAGCCGGAGGTCCTCAGAGGGTTGCTGGGAAATGTTGCTGTCAGTCTCAGGGCCTCATCTAGCTGCTCATCTCCGAGATAATTAATGTGTACAAGGAGCTGCTAATTGCACGTTTCACTAATGATTTATGGGTTTGATCCGGTGAGCGTGAATGATTGATGAGGAGCCCTGTCACTATGGACAGAGCGCCCCCCCCCCCCCCCCTGCTGAGTCCATTCATTAATGAGGCGTGATTATTGGTTCCTCACTCCCGTTCTTCTGTCCGTTCCACAGCTTCTAGAGTTTGACAGAGAGCCGTCTGTGTTCAAGGACCGCCTGCAGGAACTGGAGATCCGTTTCCCTCCCAGGTATCGATTACAATCTATTACATTACATTACATTACATTACATTACAATCTATTACATTACATTACATTACAATCTATTACATTACATTACATTTCATTACATTACAATCTATTACATTACATTACATTACATTACATTACATTACAATCTATTACATTACATTTCATTACATTACAATCTATTACATTACATTACATTACATTACATTACAATCTATTACATTACATTACATTACATTACATTACAATCTATTACATTACATTACATTACATTACATTACATTACAATCTATTACATTACATTACATTACATTACAATCTATTACATTACAATCTATTACATTACATTACATTTCATTACATTACAATCTATTACATTACATTACATTACATTACATTACAATCTATTACATTACATTACATTACATTACAATCTATTACATTACATTACATTACATTACATTACATTACATTACATTACAATCTATTACATTACATTACATTTCATTACATTACAATCTATTACATTACATTTCATTACATTACAATCTATTACATTACATTACATTACATTACATTACATTACAATCTATTACATTACATTACATTACATTACAATCTATTACATTACATTTCATTACATTACAATCTATTACATTACATTACATTTCATTACATTACAATCTATTACATTACATTACAATCTATTACATTACATTCTATTACATTACATTACAATCTATTACATTACATTACATTACATTACAATCTATTACATTACATTACATTACAATCTATTACATTACATTACATTACATTACATTACAATCTATTACATTACATTACATTACAATCTATTACATTACATTACATTTCATTACATTACAATCTATTACATTACATTACATTACATTACATTACATTACATTACAATCTATTACATTACATTACATTATATTACAATCTATTACATTACATTACATTATATTACATTACAATCTATTACATTACATTACATTATATTACATTACAATCTATTACATTACATTACATTACATTACATTACAATCTATTACATTACATTATATTACATTACAATCTATTACATTACATTACATTACAATCTATTACATTACATTACATTACATTACATTACAATCTATTACATTACATTACATTACATTACATTACAATCCATTACATTACATTCTATTACATTACCTTACATTACATTACATTACATTACATTACATTACATTCTACTCTATTCTATTCTATTCTATTACATTATATTACATTATATAATAGTATATAATATTATATAATAGTATATTATATTATATTACATTATATTATATTACATTATATTATATTATATTACATTATATTCTATTCTATTACTTTATATGATATTACTTTATATGATATTATATTATATTCTGCTATGTTCTAATTTATTATATTATATTATATTACTGTATATTCTATTCTTCGATATTATATTACTTTATATTCTATTCTATGATATTATATTACTTTATATTCTATTCTATGATATTATATTACTTTGTATTATATTCTATTACGTTATATTCTATTTTATTCTATTCTATTCTGCTCTATTCATCTAAGTGGTGTGTATTTATGCTCCTTTCTCTGAATAACTTTATTTAATGTTGTATATATAGTATATTATTTACTTATTTCACACGTGTAACCAAGAAGACGTTTGTAATTTACATAAATATTTATATATACGTACTTATCCATAGCCAGCAGAGCCACCTCCTACTTACCGATGTATACATGTATATGATAATGTGCCTATACATGTATACAAATATATGCACATGTATATTGTGTGTGTGTTTAATTCTGGTCATGCTACTGGGTCCTCTACTTCAGTAAGATTTCATGCAGAAATGTATCATCGAATAATTGAAAAGAATTTCTGAACTTGAATCTCAGCTTTGCTCAAATTATTCACAAAGTTCTGATTGCTTTGAGGGGTTGATTGTCCTCTCTGTCTTCAGGACACGTCCCTGGGGTTGATTGTCCTCTGTGTCTTCAGGACACGTCCCTGGGGTTGATTGTCCTCTGTGTCTTCAGGACACGTCCCTGGGGTTTATTGTCCTCTGTGTCTTCAGGACATGTCCCTGGGGTTGATTGTCCTCTGTGTCTTCAGGACACGTCCCTGGGGTTGATTGTCCTCTGTCTTCAGGACACGTCCCTGGGGTTGATTGTCCTCTGTCTTCAGGACACGTCCCTGGGGTTGATTGTCCTCTGTGTCTTCAGGACACGTCCCTGGGGTTTATTGTCCTCTGTGTCTTCAGGACATGTCCCTGGGGTTGATTGTCCTCTGTGTCTTCAGGACACGTCCCTGGGGTTGATTGTCCTCTGTCTTCAGGACACGTCCCTGGGGTTGATTGTCCTCTGTCTTCAGGACACGTCCCTGGGGTTGATTGTCCTCTGTGTCTTCAGGACACGTCCCTGGGGTTGATTGTCCTCTGTCTTCAGGACACGTCCCTGGGG
This sequence comes from Brachionichthys hirsutus, assembly GCF_040956055.1. Taxonomy (NCBI): domain Eukaryota; kingdom Metazoa; phylum Chordata; class Actinopteri; order Lophiiformes; family Brachionichthyidae; genus Brachionichthys; species Brachionichthys hirsutus. Next base: position 807,458 of record NC_090903.1, read on the forward strand.
TTGATTGTCCTCTGTGTCTTCAGGACATGTCCCTGGGGTTGATTGTCCTCTCTGTCTTCAGGACACGTCCCTGGGGTTGATTGTCTTCTGTGTCTTCAGGACACGTCCCTGGGGTTGATTGTCCTCTGTGTCTTCAGGACACGTCCCTGGGGTTTATTGTCCTCTGTGTCTTCAGGACATGTCCCTGGGGTTTATTGTCCTCTGTCTTCAGGACACGTCCCTGGGGTTTATTGTCCTCTGTGTCTTCAGGACATGTCCCTGGGGTTTATTGTCCTCTGTGTCTTCAGGACATGTCCCTGGGGTTGATTGTCCTCTGTGTCTTCAGGACACATCCCTGGGGTTGAATGTCCTCTGTCTTCAGGACATGTCCCTGGGGTTGATTGTCCTCTCTGTCTTCAGGACACGTCCCTGGGGTTGATTGTCTTCTGTGTCTTCAGGACACGTCCCTGGGGTTGATTGTCCTCTGTGTCTTCAGGACACGTCCCTGGGGTTTATTGTCCTCTGTGTCTTCAGGACATGTCCCTGGGGTTTATTGTCCTCTGTCTTCAGGACACGTCCCTGGGGTTTATTGTCCTCTGTGTCTTCAGGACATGTCCCTGGGGTTTATTGTCCTCTGTGTCTTCAGGACATGTCCCTGGGGTTGATTGTCCTCTGTGTCTTCAGGACACGTCCCTGGGGTTGATTGTCTTCTGTGTCTTCAGGACACGTCCCTGGGGTTGATTGTCCTCTGTGTCTTCAGGACACGTCCCTGGGGTTTATTGTCCTCTGTGTCTTCAGGACATGTCCCTGGGGTTTATTGTCCTCTGTCTTCAGGACACGTCCCTGGGGTTTATTGTCCTCTGTGTCTTCAGGACATGTCCCTGGGGTTTATTGTCCTCTGTGTCTTCAGGACATGTCCCTGGGGTTGATTGTCCTTTGTGTCTTCAGGACACGTCCCTGGGGTTGAATGTCCTCTGTCTTCAGGACATGTCCCTGGGGTTGATTGTCCTCTCTGTCTTCAGGACATGTCCCTGGGGTTGATTGTCCTCTGTCTTCAGGACACTTTGTTAGGAAAGTGAGAAGTCAAGTCAAGGTTGTCCTCGTCTCAAACTGCTCCCTCGTGTTGTTGCCCCGATGCTTGGGGCATCTCTGCTGCTCCGTCCCCGTTGGGGGGGGTCAGGGTGTGGCTCCGTACCAGTAGGGGACAGGGTGTGGCTCCGCCCCAGTGGGGGGTCAGGGTGTGGCAGGGTATGACTGGAGCGGGGGCTCTCCTTTCTCAAACAAATGCATTTGCGATTAGCCCTTTCAGCCGCGTGGACGGCGTCTCGCCCGCCGCGCGGTAATGGCGCCTGACCTTTGACCTTTGCCGTCGGTTGTGACTCAATCAGTGCAGATAATGAAACACTGTAATCAAACAATAATTACGTGATAAACTGCTCTGGTGGCCGGGGAGTTTTACCGTGTGCGCGAGCGAGGGCTATCAGAGCGTGCACGTGTGAGTGCACGTGTGAGTGCACGTGTCGAGGTTCTGCCAGTCCCTGTTTTTTAAATGACTCTGTGTCTTAATCAGAGACCCCATCTACATCACTCTGCATAGTGGCAGGTGGATTTAGTGGCCCCCACGCCGGCCGTCCGTACAGGATGATGCGGGGGGGGGGGGTTAACTCAGTGGCTGAGTTAAACCTAAACAACCCCCCCCCTCGGATCTGCCTCGTGCTCCTTGAGCAATCAGGCCTTAGTGATTGTTCTCCGTCACGTTGGCGGCCCTCGCCATCTGTGAGGTTATTAATGTTTTAATGCAGGCCATTAGAATACACGCCCCCCCCCCCCCCCCCCCGTGCACTTTAGTTCACGTCTGTAAATCAAGGCACGTCACACACATTTGATGCAGCAGTTAATCCTGTCTGCCCCGGTGGAGCAGCGGCGGATGTCCAACCCCCCCCCCCCAGAGAAACGCCTCACGCCAGGGGAAGCCGTCCGACTCAGTTGGGCTCAGCGTTTGGGCACGGGGGTGAGGAAGATACGTGCGCACGGAGCCTGCCCACGGCTCCGAGGGTTCTCGAGCACTTTTGTTGGATCGGAGTCGTATCTCACAAACACGGTTTATCTGAGCTCCGTGCGAGAGGCCGTCGTTCCGTCGTTCCGTCGTTCCGCCGTTCCGTCGTTCCGTCGTTCCGTGGTTCCGTGGTTCCGCCGTTCCGTCGTTCCGTCATTCTGTCGTTCCGCTGTCCCGTCGTTCCGTCGCTCCGCCGTTCCGTCGCTCCGCCGTTCCGCCGTTCCGTCATTCTGTTGTTCCGCTGTCCCGTCGTTCCGTTGCTCCGCCGTTCCGTCGTTCCGTGGTTCCGCCGTTCCGTGGTTCCGTCGTTCTGTCGCTCCGTGGTTCCGCCGTTCCGTCATTCTGTCGTTCCGCTGTCCCGTCGTTCCGTCGCTCCGCCGTTCCGTCGCTCCGCCGTTCCGCCGTTCCGTCATTCTGTTGTTCCGCTGTCCCGTCGTTCCGTTGCTCCGCCGTTCCGTCGTTCCGTGGTTCCGCCGTTCCGTCGTTCTGTCGCTCCGTGGTTCCGCCGTTCCGTCGTTCCGTCATTCCGTTGTTCCGCTGTCCCGTTGCTCCGCCGTTCCGTCGTTCCGTGGTTCCGCCGTTCCGTGGTTCCGCCGTTCCGTTGCTCCGTCGTTCCGTCGTTCCGTCGTTCCGCCGTTCCGCTGCTCCGCCGCTCCGTCGCTCCGTCGCTCCGCCGTTCCGTCGCTCCGTCGCTCCGTCGTTCCGTCGTTCCGCCGTTCCGTGGTTCCGCCGTTCTGTCGTTCCGTCGTTCCGCCGTTCCGTGGTTCCGTCGTTCTGTCGCTCCGCCGTTCCGTCGCTCCGCCGTTCCGCCGTTCCTTCGTTCTCACGGGGCTGCAGCTCATATGAAGACTCTCCCAAACCCGACTCAGGCACCGTGATTGATGTGGGGGAACCTTTTAGGACCCTCTGATCTGATTTCAGTCCCTTTTTTTTGCACAAGATCGATGCAAGAATTTAATCGGATGCTCTGCTTAAGCAAAAACAGGACTGGCCAATGAGGGAGCGGCGGAAAAATACATTCTGTCCGGAACGTCGTTACTGGGAAGAGACAAATCATGAGTGGAGCCGGAGAAATGAGAGGCTGTCGTGCACGTTTGATTGATTTGATTTGATTGATTCGTTTATTTTGGGAGAAGAAAGGAAAATGTGGCCGACCCGTTTGAATGCAGAGTTGAATCAATTCTTCCCTGAATTCCAAATACGTATACGTATATATCTATACATAGAAACGGCACTGAGGGAACAACATGGCTCCAGCCCCATGTGTGCACGTATGTCAAGTCTAGACACGCAAGGAAACAGATCATGACCCCGGGGTCAGAGGTGAGGCGAGTGAGGAGGCACCAAAACTGATAAACAGCTGTGCCTTCAGCATTTGGGAAGCAGCCGGGGACCGTGTGGGCCGACAGGAAGGTCTGTGTTCGGATGAGGGAATTATGCCTTTACTCATAAAACAGGTGTTTTATTTTGAAAAACAATCAGCTTTGTGAAGCCTCAAAGCTGATGACCTCCAAGAAAAGAAAGCGTCCTTCACCAGACCAACCAGGAGTCCGTCTGAAAGGTCCCGTATTCTACCTTATTGCTGCAGGACAGCGTCCCTCATTTCTGTCTCAAGCAGATGCTGCAGGACAGCGTCCCTCATTTCTGTCTCAAACAGATGCTGCAGGACAGCGTCCCTCATTTCTGTCTCAAACAGATGCTGCAGGACAGCGTCCCTCATTTCTGTCTCAAACAGATGCTGCAGGACAGCGTCCCTCATTTCTGTCTCAAACAGATGCTGCAGGACAGCGTCCCTCATTTCTGTCTCACACAGATGCTGCAGGACAGCATCCCTCATTTCTGTCTCACACAGATGCTGCAGGACAGCGTCCCTCATTTCTGTCTCAGACCGCTGAAACGCTCTAAACCAGGAAGCTAAAGTTTGTTCATAGCGAGCACGCTACCATGGTAACCGTGAGGGACGTTTCCGAAATAAGACGCCTCATCTGGCTCCTCCCCCGTGGAGGAGCAGCAGCTCTACTCCGAGCTCCTCCCGGATGACTGAGCTTCTCACCCGGTCTCTAAGGGAGAGCCCCGCCCCCCCACGGAGGAAGCTCATTTCAGCCGCTTGTACCCGCGATCTCGTTCTTTGGTCACTACCCAAAGCTCGTTACCACAGGTGAGGGTAGGAACGGAGATCGACCGGCAGGTGAGGGTAGGAACGGAGACCGACCGGCAGGTGAGGGTAGGAACGGAGATCGACCGGCAGGTGAGGGCAGGAACGGAGATCGACCGGCAGGTGAGGGCAGGAACGGAGATCGACCGGCAGGTGAGGGCAGGAACGGAGATCGACCGGCAGGTGAGGGGAGGAACGGAGATCGACCGGCAGGTGAGGGTAGGAACGGAGATCGACCGGCAGGTGATGGTAGGAACGGAGACCGACCGGCAGGTGAGGGTAGGAACGGAGATCGACCGGCAGGTGAGGGTAGGAACGGAGACCGACCGGCAGGTGAGGGTAGGAACGGAGACCGACCGGCAGGTGAGGGTAGGAACGGAGATCGACCGGCAGGTGAGGGTATGAACGGAGACCGACCGGCAGGTGAGGGTAGGAACGGAGACCGACCGGCAGGTGAGGGTAGGAACGGAGATCGACCGGCAGGTGAGGGTAGGAATGGAGATCGACCGGCAGGGGAGGGTATTAACGGAGACCGACCGGCAGGTGAGGGTAGGAACGGAGATCGACCTGCAGGTGAGGGTAGGAATGGAGATCGACCGGCAGGTGAGGGTAGGAACGGAGACCGACCGGCAGGTGAGGGTAGGAATGGAGATCGACCGGCAGGGGAGGGTATTAACGGAGACCGACCGGCAGGTGAGGGCAGGAACGGAGACCGACCGGCAGGTGAGGGTAGGAACGGAGACCGACCGACAGGTGAGGGTAGGAACGGAGATTGACCGACAGGTGAGGGCAGGAACGGAGACCGACCGGCAGGTGAGGGTAGGAACGGAGACCGGCCGTAAATGGAGAGCTTCACCTTTCGGCTCCCTCGTCACCGTGACGGATCGGCTGTCGGCAGTAACACGGACACAGCGACGACTGTCTCTGTCCGTCTGTCTCCGTCTGTCTCTGTCTGTCTCCCGCTACATAAAGCGTCTCGTTCAAAGTGTTTACCACACTAAAACATTTTTGCCACCAAAAATAAACTTTATGCAGGGAAAATGCTGTAGAGCGTGGACAGCCAGAGCGCAGACACGGGGACACACACACGTATGTGCAGATTTGCCCCTTGTGACGTCAGAAGGGGGGGGGGGATTTCTTCCAGACGTGTTTCAGGAGGTGATTACGGACCTACCAAACTACGAAGGATTGACTGGATGCTTTGTTTTGCTGTTTTGGGTTGATCAGGACCCAAAATCACCAGAATAGTGTAGAAACATGGGAAAGAGAGTTTTAATTAATGTCCCCTTTAAAACACAGGTTCATCAACAGGTGACTCGTGCACCAAGTCCGCTCTGCAGAATATGTGGAGACAATGAAGCCTTCAAAACTGCTTCAACACATAGAGACCAAGAAACCAGGATTAAAAGACAAGAACTTGGACTTTTATGAAAGAACTAAAGAGAACAGAAACAATCATTGGGAGCACAACTTCAACAAACGTGTGAGTAGATATTGGTGTAATAATCGTTTAATAGTTATTGCAGGTTGTGGGGCAGCACAGCTAACTTAGCGCTGTCGCTTTTCAGCAAGAAGGTAACGGGTTCGAGTCCTATCTGCCCTCCCCGGGTCTGCGTGGGTTTTCTCCAGGTCCGTGGCTTTCGCTGGCATAGACTCCAGCAACTCCCGGAAAAATGGGTGGATGGATGGTTGTCTTTTTTAATCCCATTCTCACTCCCCACCGTCCAGCATGAAACGGTCTGTGACAGGGTAAAGGTTGGGGAGCGCTGATGTCTCATGTCGGCCATTTTGTAGTTGTCCAACTTGCGTCCATTCTGACTTACGACCACGTGGCCGGAACCAATCTCATCCGTAACTCGGATAGTACCAGTACTTGCGTTGTCTCTCTCCACGCAACACTTGTGGACTCTGAAGTTCAGTTCAGAGCTTTATTGAAAGCCGGTAGAATGATGTCCCCCCCCGCATGCATATTTGTGTATTCGTCCGGGACAACATTGGTCCTGGCGCCTCTCTGCACCCCACAGCATTTCGGTGTCTTGTTCACTCCTTCTTGAACAGAACTCTACTTAAAGAGCAGGACTGATGTAGGATGTTGACCATATTTGGTCAAACAGTGCTGGAGCCTTTATGTTTGCAGATGTTTGCTGATGTTTGCTGAGTGCAACCACAGGATGCAGCGTTCCGAGCTAATCCACGGAGCAGGGACTGCGCTGGAGCCCAAAGGGGTCCAGTGCTGAAGACTGTGTCCTGCCTCGTGTCATTTCCTTTGTCTCGATGAAGTCTTTCTTTTTCAGAGAGGATGAGACGGATACGTTTGAGATATCTCGGAGCAGCTAAATGCAGGTCTCACCGTGCCGAGCTCCTGTTTGGACTGTCCTATTCCAATGTTGTGTCTGCCAGTCTTTCAGCTTGGCAAACTGAGGCAAATATTCAACGTTATTGGCTGATCTTTTGGCATCCGTGTGTGTGTGTGTGTGTGTGTGTGTACTTGCATTGCGTGCTTTGTTTTGCCAAGGGTCCGCTGACAATGGCAGACAAACAGAGCTGCAGAGGCAGCGAGTCCCTTGAAACCCACAGCTTCTGACATTTTAACCAATCCAATCATAGCAATGGCCGTGCCAACGTCCCATGATGCATCAGTGATGCACTTATTACTAATAAACTCAAATCGTTGACTTCCTGCTCGACTCATATTCTCTATACTGAGCACCCAAACAGTCCACGGCTTGGCCTTGTGGAGAACAAGGAAAGAACTTTTGTGGGCTAAATGTTCTTTATGAACAGAAGAAGGTGAACAAACACTTTATTGTCTGAATGTTTGCATTTCGTTTTGCTCATATGAGTTTATGTGGACGCAGTAGTTTGAGTAGTACAGCACACGCTGGGGGGGGGGCTGAACGACACACCCCTTTGCTGTTTCAACACCAACGAGACAACCCTGATGGAACACAGGAGAAGAGCCAGGTCAAGCATTCAGCGGACAAAGGATGGAGGCGCCGGTGAGAAAACTGTCCCAGTTGATGTTCTGTCAACACTGAAGCAACATCGGAGGATATCCTACTGAGGAAGTCTGCAGAGTAACACTCGGATTTGGTTTTCAGAAGTAAAGGTATCATTTCTGGAGACGCCGGCCGAGGAGGTGGAGTTGGAGCCATCTATGACTCTGAGCTCCAGATTAACCCTAAACCTAAATTAAACTAGACCTCCTTTGAGAGTCTTATGCTTAGTCTGTCACTCCCAACATGGAAATCAAGCCAGCCAGTCCTGATTGTTCTAGTTTACCGCCCTCCAGGCCCAGACTCTGATTTCATGTCAGAATGTTCTGATGTTTAATCATTAAATCAGCTTTAATCATACCTTACTAAATACTAAATACTTTTTATTGATTTGTCCCTCGGAGGGCAATTTGGTTTACAGCAGTTACACTTTCTAACTGTAGTCTGCTGCTGGTCGCCGCGTGAGCCCTGAGGGCGGCTGCTGCCATGCGAGGCGCTGCCTGTCCCTGAGTCAGAGCGGACAGTGACTCGTCCCTGAGTCAGAGCGGACAGTGACTCGTCCCTGAGTCAGAGCGGACAGTGACTCGTCCCTGAGTCAGAGCGGACAGTGACTCGTCCCTGAGTCAGAGCGGACAGTGACTCGTCCCTGCGTCAGAGCGGACAGTGACTCGTCCCTGAGTCAGAGCGGACAGTGACTCGTCCCTGCGTCAGAGTGGACAGTGACTCGTCCCTGCTTCAGAGCGGACAGTGACTCGTCCCTGCTTCAGAGCGGACACTGACTCGTCCCTGAGTCAGAGCGGACAGTGACTCATCCCTGAGTCAGAGCGGACAGTGACTCGTCCCTGCGTCAGAGCGGACACTGACTCGTCCCTGCTTCAGAGCGGACACTGACTCGTCCCTGCGTCAGAGCGGACAGTGACTCGTCCCTGCGTCAGAGCGGACAGTGACTCGTCCCTGCTTCAGAGCGGACAGTGACTCGTCCCTGAGTCAGAGCGGACAGTGACTCGTCCCTGAGTCAGAGCGGACAGTGACTTGTCCCTGCGTCAGAGCGGACAGTGACTCGTCCCTGGGTCAGAGCGGACACTGACTCGTCCCTGAGTCAGAGCGGACACTGACTCGTCCCTGAGTCAGAGCGGACAGTGACTCGTCCCTGAGTCAGAGCGGACAGTGACTCGTCCCTGCGTCAGAGCGGACACTGACTCGTCCCTGAGTCAGAGTGGACACTGACTCGTCCCTGAGTCAGAGCGGACAGTGACTCGTCCCTGCGTCAGAGCGGACAGTGACTCGTCCCTGAGTCAGAGCGGACAGTGACTCGTCCCTGCGTCCACTGCCCACCCTTTCTGTGGGTGGGCAGTGGACGCACAATGCCAGGGCAGCCAATCGGGATTCAGCATACATGCTCAGCGATACTAAGCATGTATGCTGCCGTGTTTGGGGGTTGAACCACTGACCTTCTGATCAGTGGACAAGCTTTCTTACCACCACGAATGCTACTCATTCATGAAACCTCAGACTCCTGAGTTCATCCTGAGAACTTTGAGCTATCAACCACATTCTGGGGTCATTCTGGCTGCCTTTTATCACTGTTTATTTATTTACATTTATAATGCTAAATAACGTTGCCCTTATAAATGTAACCCCCCCCCCCCCCCCCCCCCCCCGAACAGGTACACACTTGTTGAACTTATCACTGGCCCTTTAATTAGTGTCATTTTTCTTTCTGTGGGCAATAAGGGCCTGGTATGAGTCGACGGCCTCCGGGCCACGCCCTTTCATAGCGTTTACCTTCCCCGATATGTTTGTGAGTCTGCTAATCGGACACATCAATCATTGTGGCCTCAGAGCGCCACCCTTCTGTTTGCTGTCGCATTAAGACGCGTTATCGCTACCGGACCAATGGAGGGTGCGGTGAAACGGAAAACAGAACAGCCTATCGCTGCACACCTGAAGAAGCAGAATGGCCCTTTAATGGTCACTGCTGAGTATTTATTTGAGTACGATGACTGGTTGTCATCAAAAATGAGCGAATGATAGCAAAGTTCTGTTGTCGCAGCGCTCAGGGAAGCAGAATGTGAGGACACAAATGTGTTTTTGTATTTCCTCTCTATAATAAGCTCCGGCCCGTTATTCAGTGAAGCTGGAGCAGCGCCTTGAAGCAGGATCGTCCACAGACCTCGGGGTGCCCCAGGATTCTATTCTTTTACCCCACCTCACTTCTTTAGCCCTTTGATTAGCATAACAAATGCCCCATGCATCTCCCCTGTGGTTTGATTGCTATTAATGCTAATTGAGGGCAAGGAACTTCTTTAAGTAGTTTTCTGCAGGTCTGTTTGTACGCCTGGTTGGGGGGGGGGGGGGGGGGTGTATTCATGTGCTCACAATTACATCGGATTGCAGTAAGCCGACACGTCTGCGCCTCTGGGGAGTCAGCACTTATTAGATTAACCCTTTATTGCCAAACGCATCATGTTTGATACACTTGGCCTTTCAGGATTTTGATACTTCTACTTCAGAACTTTGATTCCCCCCCTCCCCCCCCCCCCCCAGAAAAAATCTGATAGATACAAGCCAACATATGCGTCTGCATTTTCCATGAAAAAAATCCAGATTTTCCAAAAGTTCTGACGATTACTTCATTGGGCGAGCTTTAAAGGGTATAAATGAGAATTACAGGCAGATAGTTCAGCAGATCTCTGAGGACCAAAGTTACTATTGAGTGCCTGAATGCATTCCAGGTCACCCATGTGTTGAAATTACAACCTATTATTGACACATCACGAGCACAGTGGTAAAACCGTGGCGGTCTGTCAACAGAACAACCCGGAATCGAAAAGTTCTGAAGAAGAACGTTTTTAACTCGAGTGTGTGCCAGTCAGGCCGTTTAGATGTTTCCCCACGACCACACGTTCATATGAGCGAGCCTTTGGGCTTTCTGCAGACGTGGACAAGGAGGTTGTTGGTAGAATCGATTGTGTTATAAGTAGTACAAGATACTGTGTGTTTGTCCTGCATCACCCAGTTTGAGACCAGGGATAATCTTATTCATCTACACCAGCGGTCAGCAACCTTTACAATGTACTAAACCCCAGAGCGCCGACAATTACTTCTTTAATGAAATCATTTGCAAATGATCTGTTTTTACGTTTTTTTGCAGTATTTAAACATGTTCACTAACTTTAGTTTACCGTTATGTAAACTATAAATCAGTGTTGTGTTAGTCAAGATCAGTAATATATTACTTATTGCTAGTTACTTTCCCAACACTGTCGGACTCACAAAAGTCACCGCAGTCGACAGGAACGTCTCCGTCATGTTTTCTCTGTCAGCGAATGGCTTTCCACGTTTCGCTGCGCACTGAGAAACGTTATAACTGCCCTCCACTCCTGGTTATTAACAGGACGAAATGTCTTGAAGGTGC
>NC_090903.1:823061-840189 GCF_040956055.1 Brachionichthys hirsutus
GACATCTGGAGATGGGCCTCGATACACCGACGAAGATGTTGTACCAACAACCAGACATCTGGAGATGGGCCTCGATACACCGACGTAGATGTTGCACCAACAACCACACATCTGGAGATGGGCCTCGATACACCGACGTAGATGTTGCACCAACAACCACACATCTGGAGATGGGCCTCGATACACCGACGTAGATGTTGCACCAACAACCAGACATCTGGAGATGGGCCTCGATACACCGACGAAGATGTTGCACCAACAACCAGACATCTGGAGATGGGCCTCGATACACCGACGTAGATGTTGCACCAACAACCAGACATCTGGAGATGGGCCTCGATACACCGACGTAGATGTTGCACCAACAACCAGACATCTGGAGATGGGCCTCGATACACCGACGTAGATGTTGCACCAACAACCAGACATCTGCAGCTAGAACAGTCGTTTAACACGTTAGCAATGTAGAGAGGGTATTTCTGATTAGTTTAAAGTTATCATTGAAAATAAAACAGTGCTTTTCTTTCAAAAATAAGGAAATTGATTGACCCAACCTTTGAACTGTAGTGTATATGGTTAAGTTACAGCACAGAATGACATGATGTTGGGGGCCTTATGACGGTCCTGCTACTTCACTGTAGCTGGGTGGACAAATAGCCTTGATTCAGTCGAGGCCTGTAGATTATGTTGAAGCCGCTGTTCTCTCAGAGAAGGTGTCAATCTAACGCCATCTTTCTGCTGTAGTAGCGCTACTGGGCACAGTACTCCTTTGGTAACAGGTATATTTCTGGAGATTATGAATTGGAGAAGAGTACCACCAGTTGTCATAGCAATGCTGAGCAAAATTGTCATGACATCTGTAGGGTTTTCTAAACCCCTCTTCCGGTTCTTGTTCTCCGTAGTGGGTGCGTATTCAATGAGGAGAATGTGGGTTAAGATGAAGACATTTATATAATTAACAGATCAGTACAGTTAGTTCAGATATCAGCGCTGGATTCCAGTACGTCTCTCGTACCTGCGTCATACTGGAATGCCCAGGCTGCCTGCTTCGTCCTCGCGTCAGCCCGTCGCCTGAAGGCCGGACTTTGCCCAGACCAGTCTAAGCCCATGTTTATCTGTGTTGTGTGACGTCGCTGTTGTGAGACGTTTAATGGAAGTCATTCGTTCATTAATTTTCCAACCGCTTATTCCGTCATCCATCATCCAAGCTGGTGCCAATCTCAGCAGTCAATGGGCGAGAGGCAGGGTACACCCTGGACAAGCCGCCAGTCCATCGGAGGGCAACACTGAGACAGACAACCAGCCACACACACACTCACACCTACGGACAATTTAGTGTCACCAGTCAGCCTAGGCTGCATGTCTTTGGTGGTGGGAGGAAGCCGGAGAACCCGGAGAGAACCCACGCAGGCACGGGGAGAACCCGGAGAGAACCCACGCAGACACGGGGGGAACATGCAAACTCCTCACAGAATGGCCACAAGCCGGAGACGAACCCACGACCATATCAGTGCTTACCACTGCGCCACCGGGCCGCCCGAAATCAGTCATAGCAACACCAAATTAAATGTTGTGCGTTCCTAGTGGTGTCGGCATGTAATCACGTTGTGGAATCCGATCTAATACGGAATGTCCGGTCTAATACGGAATGTTGTGCGTTCCTAGTGGTGTCGGCATGTAATCACGTTGTAGAATCCGATCTAATACGGAAATTCCCTACACATCATCTTCAATGCAACACACTGTGTGGAACAGCAAGTAAACTTTGTTTCAACCTTGACATGGATTTCAGGTGATCACTTTTTATGATTGTTTCCACCTATTAAATATTTACCACTGCTATATTTTCAGCTTCGAGAATTTCTTCTGTGCAGGATATTCCATGCAGACCGTACATTGATCACACAGTGACGATTCTCTCAGCTCGTGCATGTTCAACTTTCTGTCCAGCGTTATATAGCTGAATTTGCTCCCTCTGTGTACTTCTTGCCCTCTGTGTGGACTTATTGCCCTCTGTGTAGACGTATTGCCCTCTGTGTGGACTTATTGCCCTCTGTGTGGACTTATTGCCCTCTGTGTAGACTTATTGCCCTCTGTGTAGACTTATTGCCCTCTGTGTAGACTTATTGCCCTCTGTGTAGAGTTCTGCATGCAGCAGTTTTCTAGAATCGTGATCAAATGTATTTTAACACATGTTGACCATATCTTCATTCTCTAAACGTTCTTGTCTCTGCAGCCTGACGATGAAGACAAGTCTGTCGTCTATGATAACATCGGGCCCACTGCCTGTATGGGGGACCACAAGGTAATGGGGGGGGGGGGGGGGGTCTGCACACTTCTTCACTGTGGGACTGTCTTACTGTGACTGTGGGAGGATTGTCTCTCAACACATTTCCATCTAGCAGGAAAATATCTGCAATCCATTATGTTAATGAGATGCAGCTAGCATATAGCAGCTTTAGTTAGCATACAGCGGCTTTAGTTAGCATATAGCAGCTTTAGTTAGCATACAGCGGCTTTAGTTAGCATATAGCAGCTTTAGTTAACATACAGCGGCTTTAGTTAGCATATAGCAGCTTTAGTTAGGATACAGCAGCTTTAGTTAGCATATAGCAGCTTTAGTTAGCATACAGCGGCTTTAGTTCGCATATAGCAGCTTTAGTTAGCTACAACGGCTTTAGTTAGCATATAACACCTTTAGTTAGCATACAGCGGCTTTAGTTAGCATATAGCAGCTTTAGTTAGCATACAGCGGCTTTAGTTAGCATATAGCAGCTTTAGTTAGCTACAACGGCTTTAGTTAGCTACAACGGCTTTAGTTAGCATATAACACCTTTAGTTAGCATACAGCGGCTTTAGTTAGCATATAGCAGCTTTAGTTAGCATACAGCGGCTTTAGTTAGCATATAGCAGCTTTAGTTAGCTACAACGGCTTTAGTTAGCATATAGCAGCTTTAGTTAGCATACAGCGGCTTTAGTTAGCATATAGCAGCTTTAGTTAACATACAGCGGCTTTAGTTAGCATATAGCAGCTTTAGTTAGGATACAGCAGCTTTAGTTAGCATATAGCAGCTTTAGTTAGCATACAGCAGCTTTAGTTCGCATATAGCAGCTTTAGTTAGCTACAACGGCTTTAGTTAGCATATAACACCTTTAGTTAGCATACAGCGGCGTTAGTTAGCATATAGCAGCTTTAGTTAGCATACAGCGGCTTTAGTTCGCATATAGCAGCTTTAGTTAACTGCAACGGCTTTAGTTAGCATATAACACCTTTAGTTAGCATACAGCGGCTTTAGTTAGCATATAGCAGCTTTAGTTAGCATACAGCGGCTTTAGTTAGCATACAGCGGCTTTAGTTAGCATATAGCAGCTTTAGTTAGCATACAGCGGCTTTAGTTAGCATATAGCAGCTTTAGTTAGCTACAACGGCTTTAGTTAGCATATAGCACCTTTAATAATAATAATAATAATAATAATAATAGTGCATTGATTTTAAATAGCGCTTTCCTAGGTACTCAAAGGCGCTTTACATTGTATGTGCATTATGTCCAGAACACATGCTCATACAAACTAGTATTTCACGTTGCTATAAAAGAAAAAATAACATACTTTCATGACAGTAAGTGATTCTGAAAAAGATCCATTTGCAAATATTTGACTGATTATTTTACTAAGAGAAAGAAATTAAGATCATTAATATTTTATGGCTTTTGACAAGGTGCCAAATAGGAAAAGTGTTTTAAAGATTCTTCATAAATTCATCAATATTTATGAATGGTTTTATACCAATTCTTGGAGCAAAGGTCTATTTGTAATCTGTAACAACATGAAATGGAAACATTCTTTTTTATTCCTTTGCTCTCGCCAGTTGATCAAACACAATTACAATTCTGTTCATCATAGTTCAGACATGACATCACTCGGAATCATGAAATCATGTAAGAGATTCTATTAGGACTAAATAGACTCAAAGCCCAGGTGAACCTACAGTTAGTTCTGATTGACGATATTTCTCACTTCACTTCATCTGATGATGGTGAATATATTTATTAGATAGAATTTTAGAGCAGTACAAGTACAGTCACACAGTAGTATGTATTACAGTACAAGTACAGGCAAACAGTAGCATGTATTACAGTACAAGTACAGTCAATGTTCTTCATGTTCAGGTTGCCAGTAATATAAATTGTCTTTCACATACTTTAAACTGAAGGGAAGGAAGAACATTTGGGAGAAAATGTTCCAACTCTATTTGACCTCCCACAATTTTGCCGTCTGCCTGAAAGTCTCCTCTGAAACGGAGCTCTTTAAGGCGAGTCAGGGCCGCTCGGAGGAAAGTCGCCGTGGCGGCAGGTTTGCTGTTCCGCGCTGAAAGGGACGTGTCTCAGACAGCAGGGGGCGAGCTCGTCTGAGCACACCCAGACGTTACGTCCCAGCCACACTACTGCTGGCTCGGTTTAAAAAATGTCCTGGGCCGTTAGCACGCAGGCCCGAAAACACACGGGCTGGGATGCAAGTTGAACCCGCCCTGTTGTCTTAACCGGGCTCGTCTCTGTCCCCCTGCCAGCCTGTCTTCCTGTCCTTCCGTGTGACAGCAGGGGCAGCTCAACCAAAAGCAAACACGCACAAGTGCTGCGCGGTGCAGTGACGCCGGGGTAAATATGCCTTTCCTTCATTAGAGTCCCTGAACGTGTTGCTTTGATTTGCATGACTCGGATTACTTTGCACACGTGTTCCTGAAGGCTGAGTTTTATTCCAGAATGAATCTTGAGTATTGATCAGCATGCTTCTGTTGCGTGAACGTTTCGGCGGGATCTCTTCCAGCGTTTCTCTTTCAGCCTCCTTTACTTTCAACAACTTGAATCACACACATTTTCTCGGTCTCACACGTTTCTATTTTATGTCGTTTTAAAGTTAAACTCTTTACGTTTACCAGGACATTGGTTTAAATAATAATGACACTTAACCATGTTAAAGTCTCGGCCCAACAGTTCATTTCTGCTCATTTAAACCCGAACCCAATTCCAAAAATGATAGATGCACTTTAATTAGATCTACTGCAGAATTTGTTTTACCACATTCCCACCTTTTCCACCAAGTCTGGAAAAACTGCCCAAATTCTTTTGCATCATTTATTCTATTTTTTCTTTATTTTAAATGCTGAAAAACCCTTATCCTTCAATAATGGAGGAAGTAAAAAAAATGAACATTTCATTGCCATAATTCCCACCCTGATGTCCATTTCCATAGCCCTTATTTGCTATACATTGTGTATATGTACACGAAACTAGGTTCCATAAAGCAACACCCTCTGAGTAGTTTATGAAGATTTGACTGAGGTGCTGAAATAAAATTAAAAAAAGCAGGATCTCGATCAAAGTGTTTCCTCTTCCCTGCTCCATCCTCAACCCCCCCACAAATGTTCCTGCAAATGTGTCAATTAATCAAATCGTGGTAAGAGAGCGAAGAGAACCGATGTACTGTGTTGGTTCTGCAGGCCGTGTTGAACTAGAACCTCTGGATGTATTCATTGCTGTCAGCTTTTACTATTTGGGAATAGCACGTTTCCTTTTTCTCTCTGCAGGGAATTCTTTCCAAAGGAGAGAGAAAATATTCCATGAAGCACGTCTGTGAGAACCCCAGACGCACACACGCACACACACACACGCACACACACACACACACGCACACACACACACACACACGCACACACACACACACACACACACAGACAAACACACACACACACACACACACACACACACAGACAAACACACACACACACACACACACACGCACACACACTCGCACACACACACACACACACACACAGACAAACACGCACACACACACACACACACACAGACAAACACACACACACACACACACACACGCACACACACTCGCACACACACACACACACACACACACACACACACACACAGACAAACACACACACACACACACACACACACACACACACACAGACAAACACACACACACACACACACACACACACAGACAAACACACACACACACACACACACACGCACACACACTCGCACACACACACACACACACACACACACGCACACACACACACACACACGCACACACACACGCACACACACACACACACACAGGCATACACTGAAGAATCCAGTCAAAGTTTCTGGGTTCTGTTCCGACACATCATCCATACAAATCGTGTTTTCCATCAAACACTTGTTGAAATGTGGGACCCTGCTCCAAACACACACACGGCTGACCTCACTGTTGCCATGCAACCCCAAGTTCCCTAGAAATATACACGTGGACAGACACGAGGACGGATCGTCGGTCTTCTCCCTGCATCGCCTAATGTCCAAAACTCAAATTGGACTGAGTCCTGCTTTCTGTTGTCCAACACCAGACACGCCATTTATGTCCTCTGTGTCGGAGCTGCTCTCCAGACAATGTGTCAAAGCGCTGTCTGTCTGTCTGTCTGCCTGCCTGCCTGTCTGTCTGTCTGCCTGTCTGTCTGTCTGTCTGTCTGTCTGCCTGTCTGACTGCCTGTCTGACTGCCTGTCTGTCTGCCTGTCTGTCTGTCTGCCTGCCTGCCTGTCTGTCTGCCTGTCTGACTGTCTGACTGCCTGTCTGTCTGCCTGTCTGCCTGCCTGTCTGCCTGTCTGTCTGTCTGTCTGTCCTTCTTGGGATTATTTCTCCATTGACAGTAAGTTATTGATGATGATCTTTTGCTGCAGCAGTTTCTTTCCATTCATCGGTGTATAATTTAGTTGTGTTTTTATGTGCACGACTCGCTGCCATGTCCGACACATTTTATATACTTTACTTGTTAAAGAGATAATTTATAATTCTTGCCAAAATGTCCACGCTGACGTCAGCGCAGATGCAGCCGCTGCGTTTCTGGCTTCCTGCAGCAAATGTCTTTGATGAATGTTTGAGGCAGTTCCGGAGACCGCGCAAGTCTGTCAAGAACATTTCATTTATAACGCGCGTTATTACTCTAACTTATTTAATATTCTGGTTCTGAATGTAATGTTTTAAATAAGCTCAAAATGTAAAATCACTCAAATTTAAACTGTTTTTCTTGGGGGGGGGTTGTTGTTGTTGTTTCGTTTTATTTTATTTTATTGTAACTACAATAAGGTGCCAAGTATCCTATAGATATGTAAGAGTTATGTCATTATGAAATGTAATTTATTGGTTTAGCTTGTAGCCTTTAGCATCAAAGAGACAATCTCCTGCCTTCTGTGGTTTGTAGACCGTTTCTTTTTTGTTGTTTCACTGCTGCTGGTAGCTGCTAGCATCCCGTAGGACGAGAAGCAGCTTCACTGCTGGTAGCTGCTAGCATCCCGTAGGACGAGAAGCAGCGTCACTGCTGGTAGCTGCTAGCATCCCGTAGGACGAGAAGCAGCTTCACTGCTGGTTGCTGCTAGCATCCCGTAGGACGAGAAGCAGCTTCACTGCTGGTTGCTGCTAGCATCCCGTAGGACGAGAAGCAGCTTCACTGCTGGTCGCTGCAAGCATCCCATAGGACGAGATGCAGCAGGTGTTCTTCATCCAGCTCCTATCAGCAGACAGAGATGTTGTCCTGGTCCCTCGAGGACGGCCTTGTCTCGGCTGTCCTGCTAATGCATGTAAAGCAATAAAGAAATATTCCACTTCAGTTTCTGTTTGTCTTCATGACGCATCGTTTTACTGCAGCGCGCCGACAGACGCGTGCGTGAAGGAACGCGCAGCAGAGACCAGAGTTCAAAAACAACAACAGGAAGTTGAATTTGTTATATTTATGTATGATATTAAGATTTTAGATTTTTAAATGAAACTTGTTTCCTGAAGCGTTTCGTCCTGGTTCTGTTGCTGCTGCAGTAAATTAAAGAGCCAGAGAAACGTCCACTTGATTTAAATACATTTGATCATAACACCACAATTTCACCGCGTATACTTACGTTACTTACATTATCCTTTCACGTCAGAAACATCGAGCATCTTCAACTCGCTCGTTTCTGAATCTTTGACGCGACGAGTCAAAGATTTCTGCCAGTTTTCAATTTGATCCAGTAAAGTGTGAATTTACCAAATAAAGTGTTTTCTATGTTTCCAGTACCTCACTGTGTGTGAACAAATATCCCGGTAATATCCCGGTTATATCCCGGTAATATCCTGGTAATATCCGGGTAATATCTCGGTAATATCCCGGTAATATCCTGGTAATATCCGGGTAATATCCCCGTAATATCCCCGTAATATCCCAGTAATATTCCGGTAATATCCCGGTAATATCCGGGTAATATCTCGGTAATATCCCCTTAATATCCCGGTTATATCCCGGTTATATCCCGGTAATATCCCTGTAATATCCAAGTAATATCCCGGTTATATCCCGGTAATAGCCCGGTAACATCCCGGTAATATCCAGGTAATATCTCGGTAATATCCCCTTAATATCCTGGTTATATCCCGGCAATAGCCCGGTAACATCCCGGTAATATCCGGGTAATACCTCGGTAATAGCCCCATAATATTCCAGTAATATCCAGGTAATATCCGGGTAATATCCGGGTAATATCTCGGTAATATCCCGGTAATATCCAGGTAATATCCGGGTAATATCCGGGTAATATCCCAGTAATATCCCGGTAATATCCCGGTAATATCCCAGTAATATCCGGGTAATATCCCGGTAATATCCGGGTAATATCCCGGTAATATCCGGGTAATATATTGGTAATATCCCCTTAATATCCCGGTTATATCCCGGTTATATCCCGGTAATATCCCTGTAATAGCCAGGTAATATCCCGGTAATATCCCTGTTATATCCCAGTTATATCCCGGTTATATTCCGGTAATAGCCCGGTAACATCCCGGTAATATCCAGGTAATATCTCGGTAATATCCCCTTAATATCCTGGTTATATCCCGGTAATAGCCCGGTAACATCCCGGTAATATCCCGGTAATATCTCGGTAATATCCCCGTAATATCCCGGTTATATCCCGGTAATATCTCCGTAATATCCCGGTAATATCCCGGTAATATCTCGGTAATATCCCGGTTATATCCCGGTTATATCCCGGTAATATCCAGGTAATATCCAGGTAATATCTCGGTAATATCCCCTTTATATCCCGGTAATATCCCGGTTATATCCCGGTAATATCCCGGTTATATCCCGGTTATATCCCGGTAATATCCAGGTAATATCCAGGTAATATCTCGGTAATATCCCCTTAATATCCTGGTTATATCCCGGTTATATCCCTGTTATATCCCGGTAACAGCCCGGTAACATCCCGGTAATAGCCCGGTAACATCCCGGTAATATCCCGGTAATATCTCGGTAATATCCCGGTTATATCCCGGTTATATCCCGGTAATAGCCCGGTAACATCCCGGTAATATCCCGGTTATATCCCGGTTATATCCCGGTAATAGCCCGGTAACATCCCGGTAATATCCCGGGAATATCTTGGTAATATCCCCGTAATATCCCGGTAATATCTTGGTAATATCCCCGTAATATCCCATTTATATCCCGGTTATATCCCGGTAATATCCCGGTTATATCCCGGTAATATCCCGGTTATATCCCGGTAATATCCCGGTTATATCCCGGTTATATCCCGGTAATATCCAGGTAATATCCAGGTAATATCTCGGTAATATCCCCTTAATATCCTGGTTATATCCCGGTTATATCCCGGTAATAGCCCGGTAACATCCCGGTAATATCCCAGTAATAGCCCGGTAACATCCCGGTAATATTCCGGTAATATCCCGGTAATATCCGGGTAATATCTCGGTAATATCCCCTTAATATCCCGGTTATATCCCGGTTATATCCCGGTAATATCCCTGTAATATCCAAGTAATATCCCGGTTATATCCCGGTAATAGCCCGGTAACATCCCGGTAATATCCAGGTAATATCTCGGTAATATCCCCTTAATATCCTGGTTATATCCCGGCAATAGCCCGGTAACATCCCGGTAATATCCGGGTAATACCTCGGTAATAGCCCCATAATATTCCAGTAATATCCAGGTAATATCCGGGTAATATCCGGGTAATATCTCGGTAATATCCCGGTAATATCCAGGTAATATCCGGGTAATATCCGGGTAATATCCCAGTAATATCCCGGTAATATCCCGGTAATATCCCAGTAATATCCGGGTAATATCCCGGTAATATCCGGGTAATATCCCGGTAATATCCGGGTAATATATTGGTAATATCCCCTTAATATCCCGGTTATATCCCGGTTATATCCCGGTAATATCCCTGTAATAGCCAGGTAATATCCCGGTAATATCCCTGTTATATCCCAGTTATATCCCGGTTATATTCCGGTAATAGCCCGGTAACATCCCGGTAATATCCAGGTAATATCTCGGTAATATCCCCTTAATATCCTGGTTATATCCCGGTAATAGCCCGGTAACATCCCGGTAATATCCCGGTAATATCTCGGTAATATCCCCGTAATATCCCGGTTATATCCCGGTAATATCTCCGTAATATCCCGGTAATATCCCGGTAATATCTCGGTAATATCCCGGTTATATCCCGGTTATATCCCGGTAATATCCAGGTAATATCCAGGTAATATCTCGGTAATATCCCCTTTATATCCCGGTAATATCCCGGTTATATCCCGGTAATATCCCGGTTATATCCCGGTTATATCCCGGTAATATCCAGGTAATATCCAGGTAATATCTCGGTAATATCCCCTTAATATCCTGGTTATATCCCGGTTATATCCCTGTTATATCCCGGTAACAGCCCGGTAACATCCCGGTAATAGCCCGGTAACATCCCGGTAATATCCCGGTAATATCTCGGTAATATCCCGGTTATATCCCGGTTATATCCCGGTAATAGCCCGGTAACATCCCGGTAATATCCCGGTTATATCCCGGTTATATCCCGGTAATAGCCCGGTAACATCCCGGTAATATCCCGGGAATATCTTGGTAATATCCCCGTAATATCCCGGTAATATCTTGGTAATATCCCCGTAATATCCCATTTATATCCCGGTTATATCCCGGTAATATCCCGGTTATATCCCGGTAATATCCCGGTTATATCCCGGTAATATCCCGGTTATATCCCGGTTATATCCCGGTAATATCCAGGTAATATCCAGGTAATATCTCGGTAATATCCCCTTAATATCCTGGTTATATCCCGGTTATATCCCGGTAATAGCCCGGTAACATCCCGGTAATATCCCAGTAATAGCCCGGTAACATCCCGGTAATATTCCGGTAATATCCCGGTAATATCCGGGTAATATCTCGGTAATATCCCCTTAATATCCCGGTTATATCCCGGTTATATCCCGGTAATATCCCTGTAATATCCAAGTAATATCCCGGTTATATCCCGGTAATAGCCCGGTAACATCCCGGTAATATCCAGGTAATATCTCGGTAATATCCCCTTAATATCCTGGTTATATCCCGGCAATAGCCCGGTAACATCCCGGTAATATCCGGGTAATACCTCGGTAATAGCCCCATAATATTCCAGTAATATCCAGGTAATATCCGGGTAATATCCGGGTAATATCTCGGTAATATCCCGGTAATATCCAGGTAATATCCGGGTAATATCCGGGTAATATCCCAGTAATATCCCGGTAATATCCCGGTAATATCCCAGTAATATCCGGGTAATATCCCGGTAATATCCGGGTAATATCCCGGTAATATCCGGGTAATATATTGGTAATATCCCCTTAATATCCCGGTTATATCCCGGTTATATCCCGGTAATATCCCTGTAATAGCCAGGTAATATCCCGGTAATATCCCTGTTATATCCCAGTTATATCCCGGTTATATTCCGGTAATAGCCCGGTAACATCCCGGTAATATCCAGGTAATATCTCGGTAATATCCCCTTAATATCCTGGTTATATCCCGGTAATAGCCCGGTAACATCCCGGTAATATCCCGGTAATATCTCGGTAATATCCCCGTAATATCCCGGTTATATCCCGGTAATATCTCCGTAATATCCCGGTAATATCCCGGTAATATCTCGGTAATATCCCGGTTATATCCCGGTTATATCCCGGTAATATCCAGGTAATATCCAGGTAATATCTCGGTAATATCCCCTTTATATCCCGGTAATATCCCGGTTATATCCCGGTAATATCCCGGTTATATCCCGGTTATATCCCGGTAATATCCAGGTAATATCCAGGTAATATCTCGGTAATATCCCCTTAATATCCTGGTTATATCCCGGTTATATCCCTGTTATATCCCGGTAACAGCCCGGTAACATCCCGGTAATAGCCCGGTAACATCCCGGTAATATCCCGGTAATATCTCGGTAATATCCCGGTTATATCCCGGTTATATCCCGGTAATAGCCCGGTAACATCCCGGTAATATCCCGGTTATATCCCGGTTATATCCCGGTAATAGCCCGGTAACATCCCGGTAATATCCCGGGAATATCTTGGTAATATCCCCGTAATATCCCGGTAATATCTTGGTAATATCCCCGTAATATCCCATTTATATCCCGGTTATATCCCGGTAATATCCCGGTTATATCCCGGTAATATCCCGGTTATATCCCGGTAATATCCCGGTTATATCCCGGTTATATCCCGGTAATATCCAGGTAATATCCAGGTAATATCTCGGTAATATCCCCTTAATATCCTGGTTATATCCCGGTTATATCCCGGTAATAGCCCGGTAACATCCCGGTAATATCCCAGTAATAGCCCGGTAACATCCCGGTAATATTCCGGTAATATCCCGGTAATATCCGGGTAATATCTCGGTAATATCCCCTTAATATCCCGGTTATATCCCGGTTATATCCCGGTAATATCCCTGTAATATCCAAGTAATATCCCGGTTATATCCCGGTAATAGCCCGGTAACATCCCGGTAATATCCAGGTAATATCTCGGTAATATCCCCTTAATATCCTGGTTATATCCCGGCAATAGCCCGGTAACATCCCGGTAATATCCGGGTAATACCTCGGTAATAGCCCCATAATATTCCAGTAATATCCAGGTAATATCCGGGTAATATCCGGGTAATATCTCGGTAATATCCCGGTAATATCCAGGTAATATCCGGGTAATATCCGGGTAATATCCCAGTAATATCCCGGTAATATCCCGGTAATATCCCAGTAATATCCGGGTAATATCCCGGTAATATCCGGGTAATATCCCGGTAATATCCGGGTAATATATTGGTAATATCCCCTTAATATCCCGGTTATATCCCGGTTATATCCCGGTAATATCCCTGTAATAGCCAGGTAATATCCCGGTAATATCCCTGTTATATCCCAGTTATATCCCGGTTATATTCCGGTAATAGCCCGGTAACATCCCGGTAATATCCAGGTAATATCTCGGTAATATCCCCTTAATATCCTGGTTATATCCCGGTAATAGCCCGGTAACATCCCGGTAATATCCCGGTAATATCTCGGTAATATCCCCGTAATATCCCGGTTATATCCCGGTAATATCTCCGTAATATCCCGGTAATATCCCGGTTATATCCCGGTTATATCCCGGTAATATCCAGGTAATATCCAGGTAATATCTCGGTAATATCCCCTTTATATCCCGGTAATATCCCGGTTATATCCCGGTAATATCCCGGTTATATCCCGGTTATATCCCGGTAATATCCAGGTAATATCCAGGTAATATCTCGGTAATATCCCCTTAATATCCTGGTTATATCCCGGTTATATCCCTGTTATATCCCGGTAACAGCCCGGTAACATCCCGGTAATAGCCCGGTAACATCCCGGTAATATCCCGGTAATATCTCGGTAATATCCCGGTTATATCCCGGTTATATCCCGGTAATAGCCCGGTAACATCCCGGTAATATCCCGGTTATATCCCGGTTATATCCCGGTAATAGCCCGGTAACATCCCGGTAATATCCCGGGAATATCTTGGTAATATCCCCGTAATATCCCGGTAATATCTTGGTAATATCCCCGTAATATCCCATTTATATCCCGGTTATATCCCGGTAATATCCCGGTTATATCCCGGTAATATCCCGGTTATATCCCGGTAATATCCCGGTTATATCCCGGTTATATCCCGGTAATATCCAGGTAATATCCAGGTAATATCTCGGTAATATCCCCTTAATATCCTGGTTATATCCCGGTTATATCCCGGTAATAGCCCGGTAACATCCCGGTAATATCCCAGTAATAGCCCGGTAACATCCCGGTAATATCCCGGTAATATCTCGGTAATATCCCGGTTATATCCCGGTTATATCCCGGTAATATCCCGGTTATATCCCGGTCATATCCCTGTAATATCCCGGTTATATCCCGGTAATATCCAGGTAATATGTCGGTAATATCATTTCCGTTTACTATTAATATTCAGATTTCTTTTGCATTCTTCCTAATATGCTTACTGCAGCCCAGCAGCCCCGTGGTTGGGATTAGAACCTGAAAGGAATGAATTATTAATTACCTGCGTTATGTTTTCAGGTTTATTTCATTAAAGGACCGAAAGATCCCATTCATTGTTCGATAAACCGATATACCTGAACCCACAGGGTTCAGTGCTTGGACCACTGTATATGCTTCCCTTAGGTAACATTATTCAGAAACACAGCATAAATTTCCACTGCTATGCGGACGATACTCAATTATACCTGTCAGTTCAGCCAGACAAAGTCGATCAGTTGGTTAGACTTCAGACATGCCTTAAGGACATTAACTCCTGGATGACCAAGAACTTCCTGTTATTAAACCTAAATAAAACTGAGGTTCTGGTTCTTGGGCCAAAGCATCTCAGAAATGTTTGTTCTGGTGTTGTAGTTGAACTAGATGGCGTCTCAGTGTCCACCAGCACCACGTCCAAGAATCTGGGTGTAATCTTTGATCAGGACCTGTCATTTCAGTCCCAGATAAAGCACGTTTCAAGGACTGCGTTCTTTCACCTTCAGAATATTTCAAAGGTCAGGCACCTACTAACCCGAAAAGATGCAGAACAAATAGTCCATGCTTTTGTGACTTCCAGACTGGACTACTGCAACTCCTTACTGTCCGGCTGCCCAAAAAGGTCTATTAAACATCTCCAGCTGATCCAGAACGCAGCAGCTCGTGTTCTAACAGGAACCAGACTGAGAGAACACATTTCCCCTGTTCTGGCGTCTCTGCATTGGCTTCCTGTTAGGGAACGGATTGAATATAAAATCATTCTACTCACTTTTAAAGCCCTCACTGGCCAGGCCCTTCCTTACCTTACAGAGATGATTATCCCGTATTGCCCCACTAGAACCCTGCGGTCCCAAAATGCTGGCCTGCTCATGGTTCCTAAAATTTCCAAGAGCAGACAGGGGGGCGGAGCTTCAGTTATCAAGCTCCTTTATTGTGGAATCAGCTCCCTGATTGGTTCCTGAGACAGACACCATCTCGATGTTCAAGAGTAGATTAAAGACTTTCCTTTTTAACAAAGCTTATAACTAATCAATACAGTAATCAATATGATCAATATGCTGTCATAGGCCAGCACTGGTGGCTTAACATCATGACACACTGAGCTCCTCCCTCTTTATCTGGTTATTCATGTTATAAATATATGTGAGTAATCTCTCTCTCTTCCCCGTATATAAACCGATATAACCCGATATAACCCGATATAACCCGATATAACCTGATATAACCCGATATAACCCGATATAAACCGATATAAACCGATATAACCCGATATAAACCGTCATTATTAACATCGCTGCGATCCCTTAAACAAAAATTCATCATATAATCCCGATATTATTATAAATAAATCTTGTTTTCCGCAACTAAAATGCATTTCATTCTGAAAGTCAATTAAAACGTTAACTGTTGCAACAATGACATAAAATGCAACTTTTGATAGACATTCATTTATCTTTAATTTATATTCAGTCCATACATTCAAACAAAAGTCAGTAAACAAAAACAAAAGAGGCTCGTTAAATAATTTATTCATAAAACGGTGTGTTTCTTTACGAACATTCCCGGAAGCGGAAACAAAAACGTTTCTTCGCTGTGTGACGGTGAGGATAAACCAAAAACCCTGCCGTGCGTAAAACACGCTGCAGCGTGGGGGGGTCTCTGGACCGGACGCGTCTCACCCTGCCGTGCGTAAAACACGCTGCAGCGTGGGGGGGTCTCTGGACAGGACGCGTCTCACCCTGCCGTGCGTAAAACACGCTGCAGCGTGGGGGGGTCTCTGGACCGGACACGTCTCACCCTGCCGTGCGTAAAACACGCTGCAGCGTGGGGGGGTCTCTGGACAGGACGCGTCTCACCCTGCCGTGCGTAAAACACGCTGCAGCGTGGGGGGGTCTCTGGACAGGACGCGTCTCACCCTGCCGTGCGTAAAACACGCTGCAGCGTGGGGGGGTCTCTGGACCGGACGCGTCTCACCCTGCCGTGCGTAAAACACGCTGCAGCGTGGGGGGGTCTCTGGACCGGACGCGTCTCACCCTGCCGTGCGTAAAACACGCTGCAGCGTGGGGGGGTCTCTGGACCGGACGCGTCTCACCCTGCCGTGCGTAAAACACGCTGCAGCGTGGGGGGGTCTCTGGACCGGACGCGTCTCACCCTGCCGTGCGTAAAACACGCTGCAGCGTGGGGGGGTCTCTGGACCGGACGCGTCTCACCCTGCCGTGCGTAAAACACGCTGCAGCGTGGGGGGGTCTCTGGACCGGACGCGTCTCACCCTGCCGTGCGTAAAACACGCTGCAGCGTGGGGGGGTCTCTGGACCGGACGCGTCTCACCCTGCCGTGCGTAAAACACGCTGCAGCGTGGGGGGGTCTCTACACTGGTCCGCCCATCCTGAGCTGTGAAAATCAAACTAAATCAAAAAGGGAACGAAAAGCGCGTCCGGGGATTCAAACACGGGACGTTCCGTCCGCTCAACCCGCGCCAGGGTGGATGGAGCCACCGCAGGTCTCACCCCCCCGCAGGTCTCACACCCCCCGCAGGTCTCACACCCCCCGCAGGTCTCACACCCCCCGCAGGTCTCACCCCCACACTGGAATCCGAATCAGGGTGGGACGCGAATAAAACCGATTCGACGCTGACTTT
>NC_090903.1:840289-855500 GCF_040956055.1 Brachionichthys hirsutus
GGTCCAGCGGTTTGTTGTACTCGTCCTCGTCCTCGTTGTCCGAGCTGTCCTTCAGCTTCTCTGTCTCAGAGTCGTGCTTCTTCTTGGCGGTGGCCATTTCCGCGGCGTGTCTCTTTCGCCATTTGGTTCGTCTGTTCTGAAACCAAACCTGTTGAGGAGGAAGAGAGACGCGTCAGGTCCGGAAGTCACGAGGACGGGAATACTTATTATTATTATCAATAATATTAATATTAATGTTATTATCATTATCATTATTATTGTTATTGTATTATCATTATTAATTTATTATCATTATAATAATTATTATCATTATAATAATTATTATCATTATTGTTATTATAATCATTATCATTATCGTTATTATTATCATTGTTATTATCATTATTATTATCATCATCATTATTATCATTATTATTATTATTATTATCAATAATATTAATATTAATGTTATTATCATTATCATTATCATTATTATTGTTATTGGTATTATCATTATAATAATTATTATCATTATAATAATTATTATCATTATTGTTATTATAATCATTATCATTATCGTTATTATTATCATTGTTATTATCATTATCATCATCATTATTATCATTATTATTATTATTAGCATTATCATTGTTATTATCATTATCATTATTATTATTATTGTTATTGTTATTATTATTATTATTATTATTATTATCATTATTATTGTTGTTATTATTCTCATTCTCATTATTCTCATTGTTGCTGCTCTTTACCTTGACCTGGCTCTCCGTCATCCCCAGAGAGTAGGCCAGCCGGGCCCGCTCTGGACCCGCCAGATACTTGGTCTGCTCAAAGGTTTTCTCCAGAGCGAAGATCTGCTGTCCGGAGAAGGTCGGTCTGGAGTGTTTCTTCTTCCCGTCCTTGTCCATCATCGCGTTGGCGAGAGCTGCAAGAGACACAGGTCTGATGAGAAGAACGTCATCGTTCACCGACCCCCACCCCCCAATCAGAAGTGCCATTATAGAGTATTTTATTATGATGACGACGATTATTATTACAATGTTGTTGTTGTCATCTAAATCTGATGTATTCTTTCCTCTTGGATCGGCTGTAAAATATTGATATGAAAAGACTGTTATTATTATTATTATTATTATTATATTATTATTATTATTATTATTATATTAAGATTTGTATTATTATTATTATATTAATATTATTATTATTAGTAGTAGTATTATATTAATATTTATTATTATTATTATATTAATATTAATATAATATTATTATTATATTATTATTATTATTATTATTATATTAAGATTTGTATTATTATTATTATATTAAGATTTGTATTATTATTATTATATTAAGATTTGTATTATTATTATTATATTAATATTATTAGTAGTAGTAGTAGTATTATATTAATATTTATTATTATTATTATATTAATATTTATTATTATTATTATATTATTATTATTATTATTATTATATTAAGATTTGTATTATTATTATTATATTAAGATTTGTATTATTATTATTATATTAATATTATTATTAGTAGTAGTAGTATTATATTAATATTTATTATTATTATTATATTAATATTATTATTAGTAGTAGTAGTAGGAGTATTATCGAAAGGCTCCAGAAACAAAGTGACACTATTCATATATTTATCTTGTGTTTTGTATTTTCTTATATTTTTCTAGAATCATGATCAAATGTAAAATAAAACATGTTCACCATATTTCGATATTTACTTCAGTTCCCGGCGACGTCCTGGCGACGCGTCAGGGGTGTGACCCGCAAAGCTGATAAAGCGTCTGAAGACGGGGTGACTTACACGGACAGGGAACCCGCGGGTCCCTCCAGTGGGACCCCTGCATCACCCCGGGCCAGAAGATGGGGGCCCTCCCGGGCAGCTCGGCCAGCGGCTTCGGGTAACGCGTCACCGCGGGGCTGAAGTACATCCCCGCCGCCGCCGCGGTGGAGGCCAGGCCGTTCATCCGGGGGAACCCGGACAGCAGCTGTCCCGCGGCCGTGATGGGCCTCCCCAGGATGTCGCTTATTCCGTGGGGGGTCCCCAGGGAGAAGTGCGAGTTGAGGCCGGACAGCGTCGCCGGGCTCTGCTGCAGCGCGTACGGGAACAGGGACGTCTTCATCTCGGTCATGTTGTGCAGCGCCGCCAGCGGGGTGCTGCCCAGGACGAACGCGCTCTGCCGGTTCGCTTCCATCGGCCCGACCGCTAACATCAGGACACGCTGTCCAAACTGTCCCGCATGGACAATGAGAGACAAACTTCAGTGGAGCTTCCCGCCGCTCCTTTGAAGCCGCCGCGGAGACTCGAAGGTCCAACCGTCCGGAGGTTCGACCGGTTCTGATCAGAATCTTTCTCGGTCGGCTCGTCTTTCCAGAAAAGTTCTCCCTCGAACCTGGGAGCGAAATCCAGACCCGCAGATAACAGCGAAGCCACCTGCACGCGCGCTGCTCCCATTGGACAGGGCCGAGTGTGGCAGCGCTCTGATTGGACGAGCTGGGCTCCAGCTGCAACTGGCCCGGGGTTGCCTTAAAAGCCCCCGGAAATGTCAGCTTCAACGAAACGCTGCAGTTATTACAGATTATCATCCACGTTTCGGATGACAGGTGACGTAATAGCATGCTATTATTTATTATTATTATTATTATTATTATTATTACAATAATACAATAAATACACAACAATAATAATAATAAATAATAGTAATAACAATAATAGTAGCATGCTATTATTATTATTATTATTATTATTATTACAATAATACAATAAATACACAATAATAATAATAATAAATAATAGTAATAACAATAATAGTAGCATGCTATTATTATTATTATTATTATTATTACAATCATACAATAAATACACAATAATAATAATAATAATAGTAATAACAATAATAATAGTAATAACAATAATAGTAGCATGCTATTATTATTATTATTATTATTACAATAATACAATAAATACACAATAATAATAATAATAACAATAATAATAGTAATAACAATAATAGTAGCATGCTATTATTATTATTATTGTGTATTTATTGTATTATTGTAATAATAATAGTAATAACAATAATAGTATCATGCTATTATTATTATTATTATGACAATAATACAATAAATACATAATAATAATAATAATAGCATGCTAT
The DNA here is from genome assembly GCF_040956055.1 of Brachionichthys hirsutus. Lineage (NCBI taxonomy): Eukaryota > Metazoa > Chordata > Actinopteri > Lophiiformes > Brachionichthyidae > Brachionichthys > Brachionichthys hirsutus. Next base: position 843,474 of record NC_090903.1, read on the forward strand.
TATTATTACAATAATAAAATAAATAAATATTAATAACAACAATAACAATAATAGTAATACAAATAATAGTATAATTGTAGATCTTTTAAAATATAATTCAGGATCCTACGTTTGTAGACTACTTCACATTTTAAATGCGTTTTTAAAAGGACAGCATTTTGCGTCTTTCTGCGCAGAAACAAACATCCGACATCAATAATTCAAACACCTGTGTGAGACTAAACCTCGAAGGAGATGATCAATGCGTCCGCAGCCACACGCTCAGGTGCTGCGAATGATGACGTCGAAGGAAGGCCACGATCCTGTGCGTGGGCAGAGTGGAAGCAGAGCGCGGGAGAAACGTTTCATGGAAGAATCAATTCAGACGAAATCATCTGTTCTTGTAAAAGACGAGTCGTGAACCACGATTCGGTTTCATCAGAACGGATTTCATGTGTTTATGTTGAAACATGAAACATATCATTCCGCCATTTGGCCTCTTCCATAAAACGGATCGCTGGTGCCGAAAGTCGCCTTTTAAAGTATGGGAGAGGCGCGTGCGCGTGTTATTGGGGAAGGCGTGAGGAAGTCATCACTTTGAGTGCTGTAATATTTTATGGAGATGTGAGTCGGTTGTAACAGTGAAATATGGCCCGTTACGCGCGTTACGCAGGACACAGCGGGAGAAAACGATGGGTGACAGTTTAGTCTGGAAAGCTTCTGGGACGCAGAACGGACGCAGAACGGACGCTGAACGGACGCTGAACGGACGCCGAACGGACGCAGAAAGGAGCTGAACGGACGCAGAAAGGAGCTGAACGGACGCAGAACGGAGCTGAACGGACGCAGAACGGACGCAGAACGGACGCAGAACGGACGCAGAACGGACGCAGAACGGAGCCATTTCATTACTTTGCTGGAAAGACTTTCTAAAATCATCACTGAGAATATTGGAAATAATGAATTTAATTCTCAAAGGCCAAAGGTCAGAGCTGCTGGCTGACCCAGTCAGATCAATGAGCGCCGCCAGAAGCCGAATTACAATTTAACATTTATTGCCTCCGACATTTACCTGTAATTTAAAGTTGAAACTTTTAAACTCAAACTTGTTACAATGAAAGCGTGAATAATTATAGCGCTCAATAAACTCGTGTAAAATATCTACGGATAATTATTAAGTTAAACAAGGCAATTAATAATAATAATAATCATTCAAGACAATACAATAATTACTTTTTACAGTGTATTATAAACTGGAAGTGTCGATTTAATGCTGCACCAAATACCGCGGAGAGAATCTGATCTGAGCGCGTCCCCGACACGCGTGCGTCACGGGAGATACGCAGGTGCTGCTCGTTGCAGTCAGCAGCTCAGTGACCGAAACACCCATCCATCCATCCAGCCATCCATCCATCCGTCCATCCATCCATCCAGCCATCCATCCATCCATCCATGCATCCATCCAGCCATCCATCCATCCATCCATGCATCCATCCATCCGTCCATCCACACGAAAGACAAGCAACCACCCAGGTGGAGGAGGACAGGTGCAGAACCCACGCAGACAACAGACAGGAATCGAACCCGTGACCTCCCACCGTCTCACCTGCCTCCCGAAACATTGAACAGAATAAGCAGGCCAGGTTTCATAAATCGATTAGTCACAATAGCAGACTATTGAATAGGTGGAAGTTCTTTTCTCTGATTTGGTGAGTGATCATCTGGATGCGACCGCCCTCTAGTGGCGGACACTGAAACTGCTGATCAAATCTTCATAATAACCGACAGATGAAAGCGATCAATTCAAAGTGGACTCTCGTCCCGTTTCAGGTCCTGTTTCAGGTCCGGTTTCAGGTCCGGTTTCAGGTCCCGTTTCAGGTCCGGTTTCAGGTCCCGTTTCAGGTCCCGTTTCAGGCCCCATTTCAGGTCCGGTTTCAGGTCCTGTTTCAGGTCCCGTTTCAGGCCCCATTTCAGGTCCGGTTTCAGGTCCCGTTTCAAGTCCTGTTTCAGGTCCCGTTTCAGGCCCCATTTCAGGTCCGGTTTCAGGTCCTGTTTCAGGTCCCGTTTCAGGCCCCATTTCAGGTCCGGTTTCAGGTCCTGTTTCAGGTCCCGTTTCAGGTCCCGTTTCAGGTCCGGTTTCAGGTCCGGTTTCAGGTCCGGTTTCAGGTCCCGTTTCAGGCCCCATTTCAGGTCCGGTTTCAGGTCCTGTTTCAGGTCCCGTTTCAGGTCCGGTTTCAGGTCCTGTTTCAGGTCCTGTTTCAGGTTCCGTTTCAGGTCCCGTTTCAGGTCCGGTTTCAGGTCCGGTTTCAGGTCCGGTTTCAGGTCCTGTTTCAGGTCCCGTTTCAGGCCCCATTTCAGGTCCGGTTTCAGGTCCTGTTTCAGGTCCCGTTTCAGGCCCCATTTCAGGTCCGGTTTCAGGTCCTGTTTCAGGTCCCGTTTCAGGTCCCGTTTCAGGTCCCGTTTCAGGTCCGGTTTCAGGTCCTGTTTCAGGTCCCGTTTCAGGCCCCATTTCAGGTCCGGTTTCAGGTCCTGTTTCAGGTCCCGTTTCAGGTCCGGTTTCAGGTCTACACAAAGGAAATCACACAGGATAATGACTTTTTAACATTTTGTTGAATATCATTTTTTTAATGAATCATGGAGGGCAGGGGTCCCCAAACATTTTCCCGTGAGGGCCACATAACCTTCCCCTTCTCTGATGGGGGGCCAGTTTGTAGCAGAAAATGTGTGACGATGGCAGGGGGGCCTAAACGTTAAACGTTCCAGAAAGCCACACAGAACCAAAGAACCTCTCCGGGTTCTTCACAGAAACTATTGCCTCATCTAAACCGTCTCTTAGACAGGATGTTTGACTGTACTTGTACTGTAATACATGCTACTGTGTTACTGTACTTGTACTGTAATACATGCTACTGTTTGACTGTACTTGTACTGTAATACATGCTACTGTGTGACTGTACTTGTACTGTAATACATGCTACTGTGTTACTGTACTTGTACTGTAATACATGCTACTGTGTGACTGTACTTGTACTGTAATACATGCTACTGTTTGACTGTACTTGTACTGTAATACATACTACTGTGTGACTGTACTTGTACTGTAATACATGCTACTGTTTGACTGTACTTGTACTGTAATACATACTACTGTGTGACTGTACTTGTACTGTAATACATGCTACTGTTTGACTGTACTTGTACTGTAATACATGCTACTGTGTTACTGTACTTGTACTGTAATACATGCTACTGTGTATCTATACTTGTACTGTAATACATGCTACTGTGTGACTGTACTTGTACTGTAATACATGCTACTGTTTGACTGTACTTGTACTGTAATACATGCTACTGTGTTACTGTACTTGTACTGTAATACATGCTACTGTGTATCTATACTTGTACTGTAATACATGCTACTGTGTGACTGTACTTGTACTGTAATACATGCTACTGTTTGACTGTACTTGTACTGTAATACATGCTACTGTTTGACTGTACTTGTACTCTAACATTCTATCTAATAAAAATATTCATCATCATATTCAGACCCGGTCCCAACGAGTCTGCTTAAAGAAGTCTTCCCCTCAATCAGTATTGCTTTGCTAAATATAATTAATCTATCTTTACTCACAGGCTATGTACCCAAGTCTTTAAAACAGCAGTCATTAAACCGCTTCTCAAAAAACAACATTAGATCCTGATGTCTCGGCTAACTATCGGCCAATTTCAAACCTTCCATTCCTGTCAAAGCTTCTAGAGAAAGCAGTTTCCAGTCAGCTGTGTGAATTCTGACAAGACAATCAGTTATTTGAGGTTTTCCAGTCGTGTTTCAGAGCTCATCATAGCACAGAGACAGCATTAGTTAAAGGGGACATATTATGAAAAACTCACTTTTCCCATGTTTCTACACTATTCTGGTGATTTTGGATCCTTATCAACCCAAAAACAGGTAAATAAACCATCCAGTCAATCCTCCGTAGTTCAGTAATCAACTACTAAAACACGTCTGGCAGAAATCCTCCTTTATGTTACATCATGTGGCATTTTCCCTGCATAAAGTTTATTTTTGTGTTAATGTTCCAGGGAAAATTGGCAAAAAAGATTTGGTGTCACGGCCTAGGGCAGGGTAAGACCCAAATGCGAGGCAGACAGGGCCGGGGGGCAGGCAAAAGGAAGGTCCAGGGGACAGACGGGGTCGGTACACCGGGTGGTCAGGCAGGTCAGGCAGACGGAACACAAGGGGCAGGCGAAGAGGCAGGGCCCGGGAAACAGGCAGGGTCGGTGCACGGGAGGTCCGGTTCAAGTGCTGGAAAGTAGGACGCATCACAGACAATCTGGCCGGGAGCAGAGGACTGAGCTGGGTAGAAATAGTGTCCGGACTGATGAGGTGCAGGTGGTGGCAGGAGCACAGGTAATGGACATGAAGCTAATTGCAGGAAGACTGTGAGGTGGTGACCCCGCCCCGCCTCGAGGCGTGACAGTACCCTCCCCCTTCAGGAACGGCACCCGACGTTCCCCCAGGCCGGCAGGAGCGGACCCGACGGCGCAGGCCGGCGCCCCACCGACCAGCCGGGTGGGCGGAGGGGGCCCAGAGGCGGGTAAAAGCAGGCCGGAGCCAACCGGCATGACCCCGGGGACAGGGAAGGCCGGGCAAACACTCCTGGAGCCAGGCAGGCGGAGGCAAATGGCAGCGGGCCTGAGGACCTCGGGCACAGACGGGGTAGGCGGTGGCGAGATCCCGTCTGGACAAGGCGGCGGGCTTCGGGTTCTTCCGTCCTGGGCCTGACAGGGAACCCAATTACCCCCGGGAGGAGAGGCCCCAGGTGGGAGACCCACTGCGCGGACACAAGGACGATGGGGAGGAAGGGAGGTGCCCCCAGATCTACGGAACACCTCCTCCATGCCTTGGCAATTCCCCGGGCCCCCAGTGAGGCTGGCACCCTGGGGGACCTGGTGAGGAGCTGTGGCAGGGGGAATAGCCAACTTTAAGCAGGAGGAAAGACAATGCGGTCTCCACTCTCGAATCGACCCGGTCGCCCAGTCAATCGGGGTTGTGGCGTCGGAGCCATGGGTACCCAAGGACAAGGGGCTGGTGAGGTGCATGGATCAGGAGGAAAGTCAATGTCTCGACATGGTTACCAGCTAGGATCATGGTGAGGGGACGGTTCCTGTGCGTGACCCAGTGGAGGAGGCGGCCGTCAAGGGTTGTAGCCTGGATGGGCTCGGTTAACGGCTCCATGCCCAGTCCCAACTGGGTGGCCACAGCGATGTCCAGAAAGTTGTCGTCTGCACCAGAGTCGATGAGAGCCGCTACCTGGTGGTCCCCTCCAGGGAAACGGGATTGCTCCGACGGGAAAGCGGAGGGCTGCTGCTCGAACACCAGTGAACATTGGACTAGGAAGGGCCGACACGTTCCTGGAGCTCCGGGGCAGCGTTCAGGCGGGGGCAGCCGCGTCTCCGTGTGGGCTTGTCCTGGGCTGGATGGACCGCGCTGGCTCTCTGCCATCTTTTGGAGCTGCTCCTGGAGAACCGTCACGTAGCGATCCTGTCGGGCTCCGAGGGACCAAAGTGCCTCGGCCAGGGACGCCAGCTGCTTCTCATGGCGCTGGATCGGGTTGTCCGGATTGCCTGCTGGGCCCATCTTCTGGTCAGATTGTGCTGTCACAGCCTAGGGCAGGGTAGGATCCAAATGCGAGGCAGACAGGGACACATTTCCCCTGTTCTGGCGTCTCTTCTTCCTGTTAGGGAACGGATTGAATTTAAAATCCTTCTACTCACTTTTAAAGCCCTCACCAGCCAGGCCCCTCCTTACCTTACAGAGATGATTATCCCGTATTGCCCCACTAGGACCCTGCGGTCCCAAAATGCTGGCCTGCTCGTGGTTCCAGATATTTCCAAGAGCAGACAGGGGGGCGGAGCTTTTAGTTATCAAGCTCCTTTATTGTGGAATCAGCTCCCTGATTGGTTCGTGAGACAGACACCATCTCTATGTTCAAGAGTAGATTAAAGACTTTCCTTTTTAACAAAGCTTATAACTAATCGATGCAGTAATCAGTATAATCAATCTGCTGTCATTAGGCAGCACTGGTGCCATAACCTCCTATGTAGTGTTGTAGTATAGACCGGTCTTGGTCTCGGACAGGGTGGACGATGGATCTTTGATCGAGACCGGTCCAGACCAGACGAGTACTACTGTGATAAGTGAGAAACGCAGAATGCAGCAGTTTCATTGCCTTGCCGGTCTCCCCGGGAGGGACACCTGGAGGGACACCTTGAGCGACACCTTGAGCGACACACCCCCTGCACACAGAGGGTGGATGAAGGTGAATGGAGACGCAGCGTGCCGGAAGAATAGCCATTAAAAATGGCGGCAATCTCAAACATTAAGTTTGGTTTCCAAAACCATCAGGACTTCATCTGCATATTGACATGTCAGGGAGGACACTCTGCACCGAGGACACTCTGCACTGAGGACACTCTGCACCGAGGACACTCTGCACCGAGGACACTGCACCGAGGACACTGCACCGAGGACACTCTGCACCGAAGACACTCTGCACCGAGGACACTCTGCACCGAGGACACTCTGCACCGAGGACACTGCACCGAGGACACTCTGCACCGAGGACACTCTGCACCGAGGACACTGCACCGAGGACACTCTGCACCGAGGACACTCTGCACCGTTCAAAGACAATGAGCTAAAATAAGCTTTTTTTCTTCCCACGATAGTTTTTTGCTAACAGCGATTTAACACTCCAACCGTTAGCTTGTTAGCATTGTGAACAGCAAGCTAACAGAACAACAATGAACACGCAGGTATTAGTCGAGCCCCAGGCGTTACTGGGGGGGGGGGGGGGGGGTCTTTCAGAAGCAACCCTGTGTGAGGTTTGTTGTTGTTGTTGTTGGAAAACTGGAAAGCTTTTATTATTGTCATTGTCAACACAGTACAAGTACAGAGTACAAGTACAGTGCAACATTGGAACAAGATTTGATGAGTGAGCTTCGGCTGCAGCAAATAAATCGCGCTGCCAACAACTCTCCTTGGAGAAGGTGCAGAAAGCATCAGGTACACAAGACAACACACGGAGAAAGGACCGACACGATGCACTGGGAACGCTGCACTGGGAACGCTGCACCGGGAATGCTGCACCGGGAACGCTGCACTGGGAACGCTGCACTGGGAACGCTGCACTGGGGACGCTGCACTGGGAACGCTGCACTGGGGACGCTGCACTGGGAACGCTGCACTGGGAACGCTGCACTGGGGACGCTGCACTGGGGACGCTGCACTGGGAACGCTGCACTGGGAACGCTGCACTGGGGACGCTGCACTGGGAACGCTGCACTGGGAACGCTGCACTGGGAACGCGCAGGAATGTTTTCAATGAAAAGCAGGAACCAGGCAAGTCCGGAGAATTGTCCTTCTTGGAGGAGGGGGGGGGGCGCAGTAGGAAGGTTTCCAGAGCAGATGAACCAAAGCGGAGGCGAGGGTATTGCAATTGTGTGCGTTTGTCTGTCTGTTTCTGTTTGTTTGTTTGCTTGTTTGTTTGTTTGTCTGTCCGAGCGCATAACTCAAAAACTAGGAACCCAATCGACTTGAAATTTTTACACAAGCACGGTTCTGTCCGTGGCTTGGTCCTCCCCGAGAATGGCGTTGATCCGGATCTGGATCCAGATTCTAGAATTATTTTTACATCTGGAATTGTGCCTGTGCTGTAAACTGCCACTTTAAGAGGGAGGAACACGAATGGCATGATGGGAAAAAGAGTCCAGAAGGAGTCTTGTAGTACGTTCCGGAGCAGCAAGCTAGAGCAGGTTTGGCCCCTCTGATCCGGAAGCCCTGTTTACTGTCTCACAAGATCCAATAGTCTATTGGAGGCGGGGTCTGCAATCTCTGATTGTCGTTTTCTAGGTTGTGATGTGTCTGTACTTGTATGTTTTGTGTATTTAGTCATTACTGTTACATGTAGCACGACTTCACCGAGAAACATTCCTAGTCAGTGAACCCTCACTGACAATAAACTGATTCTGGTTCTGGTTCTGATTCTGATTCTGATTCTGATTCTGGTTCTGGTTCTGGTTCTGATTCTGGTTCTGATTCTGATATGTCAATCATCGCTCTCTCTTCCCTGTCGTCTTGTGCTCTCTCTCCCTCTGTTTGTTTTTGACTCTCCTCCTACTTGTCCGTGTCTCTCTGTCTTTCTACTGCTGTCTCTCTCTCGCTTTCTCTCTCTTTCTCAACCCAGCCGGTCAGACAGATGGCCGTCCACTATGAGTCTTAGGTTCTGTCCAAGGTTTCTGCCTGTTAGAGGGAAGTTTTTCCTTGCCTCTGTCGCCAAAGTGCTAGCTCTTGTGGGTCAAGTTGGGTTCTGTCTTTTGTGTAGCGTTTAAATACCCCTGTTTCAACACTGAACTCCATTTTCCATGAGGCTTAGCGGTAGCTCCAGGAAGGAGATAAACACATGGTGGACGCCGACTGCCGTCAGGTTTGTGGGACGAGCGGATTAGAAGCGGCTGCAGGTGATGGAAGGACTTGGTTCATTCATTGAACCGATGTGGAGTGTTGTGCTCCTGAACTCGTAGGTGCACCATCGCGACGTGACCGCCGTGATCGTGTGATTGTGAATGGAGTCGGTGAGTGTCGTCGTGTCGGTTGTTGTTGCTAACAGTGCTAACAGGTGTATGTTGTTCTGTGTAGCCATTCCCGCACGGCCGCTCAAGCCAGTGTGGATTCCTGTCAGCGGCGCTGATGAAAGGCCGGTCGTACTTTACTTTCTAAATTCAGGGTATATTGAATTAGCATCGCGATGTTATTGATTGCCTTCTAATGTACCTTCGAGACATTCATTCGAGGTATATACTGTGTTAACAATGTGCGCTTATTGAGCGATACCACACTCCAGGTTTGCTGGGACTCTGTAGGACCACCATGAGACGCCGGTTCTTCTGCAGTCAGGGTACGGGGCCTTGCAGCCCCCCCTCTGTCCTGTTGGTTCCTGTTCGTTCGCTCCCACCATGTCCAACGTGTGGACACTGTTGGGCCCGTGTGTCCTCATTGTTGGAAGGAGCCATTCCTGTCTTCCTGTTCTGTGAGCGGAATATTTGGACTCTCTGAGTAGAAGTGGACAAATTGAAAGTGTATATTGTACATAACACACTGAACAAACCGCTGGTAGCAGCCACACGCCTGGGTTTGGGTTTGATTGAGCACTGCTGATAACTTTCTGTTCCGCTATAGAAATAAAACTGAATTGACTGGTTGTTTGCATGTTCTCCCGTGTCTGCGTGGGTTCTCTCCGGGTTCTCCGGGTTCTCCGGCCTCCTCTCACCACCAAAAACATGCAGCTTAGGTGAATTTGTTCCACTAACTTTCCCGTAGGTGTGAGATGAATTATTGTCTGTCGGCAGCCCAGCAATGAACTGGCGACTTGTCCAGTGCGTACCCCGCCTCTGTACACCGGATCCGGATAGGCTCCAGCACGACCCGGTAACCGACAAAGCGATTCGGAAGATATATGAATGAATAAACTACATATATGGTGGAACCTCAGTTCTCAAATGACTCAGTTCTCGAACAAAAAAATGGAGTCTTAAATGCATCGGAATTTGTTATCTGTTGTTTAGTTACAGTTACATATTTAAATGAGCGTAGGCGTGTAAACAGGATCTGGTGCATAGGAATATATTAGTGTTATGAACTCACCAGTGGAAGAGTTGGAACCAAGGAAGGCCACCAGATGGCGACCTACATCAACCCCCTGGTGGGGGTTTGGACCGCAACCCTTCTGTTGTTCATCGCGCTTCATGAATGGAACAAAATGCTTCTGGCTCCACGCGTTTGTGGTTCTTATTATTGGTATTTAAGCAGCACTTCAGAATGAAAGATGGACTCGGTTACGTAATCCCGAAGCAATAACCGGGTGGATCAGCGGGCGCTGGGCGGTGTGCTGACTGCTGCTCAGTGAAAGCCTGTTTCAGCACAAAGCAATACCTTCAAGGGAACGCAAGGACTTTGGAATATTATCCTCTTCCAATTTCCCTTGGATACATCAGCGTGTACTTTAATGCAACAAGAACTAGAAAGTTAATGAAAGCATGACGTAATATCACAAACATAACTCTTAACTCTCTCCTGTTCCATCACGGTGATTACAGTGACTGTTTCTGGCTGTTACTGGTTTAGGGTGTCGGTCGTCTCACTAATATCTCACGTCAGAGCGTCAGAGTCATGATGTCTAAATATCAGTCATATGACACCCTCTACCCTGAGACCCTCGGACCGGGTGACGAAACACTCCGTGGACTTGACACGAGGGGCCTGATACCTCCCACATTACTTTGTGAGATTCTGGGATCTACTGAACCAGCAGACCTGATCTCACAATAATAATGGGGATCTCAGAGATCAGCCCAGAACCTAAAACCAGTGAGATAACACACCTCCAGTACCTCCAGTGTGGATGCCTAAAGTCGTCCAGAGCAAAACGATGATTATTCATTGGTTTTGAGTGATTGTTGCATTAATATTCCGTACAACTTTAGATGCATTTTCAGAACTAAAGAGTTGAAGAACGATAATTGTTGAAATGAACTCCAGAGTCCAGCAGTGGAGGACCTGGGGCTGCATGTTTGCTCTCAGGACAATATAAAGGCTTTCGATCTCTAGAAGTTTGAATTTCCGGTTTTGACATACACTTTGCTTCTCGTTCTTCCTCAGCATCATCATCTACACATTAAAATACACGATGTTAATAACTCACCTTGTGCTCTTTGATCAGGTAGGATCCTACGATTTTCAGTTCAACCCACCTTTGTTTACATCTTTAATTATTTGGGCGATTCGAAGTCAAGTTTTTGAGCCACACAGATAAAAAGATGTTCATTTCTGATGCTCACTCAAGAGGCGGACTTAAAACGCCCTGAAACATTCTCCATCTTTGAAAGGCCCTCCGAACGATGAAGAGTAGAGACAGGAAGGATGTTCAGCATGTTAGAGTGATGAAGAGTAGAGACAGGAAGGATGTTCAGCATGTTAGTGATGAAGAGTAGAGACAGGAAGGATGTTCAGCATGTTAGAGTGATGAAGAGTAGAGACAGGAAGGATGTTCAGCATGTTAGAGTGATGAAGAGTAGAGACAGGAAGAATGTTCAGCATGTTAGTGATGAAGAGTAGAGACAGGAAGGATGTTCAGCATGTTAGTGATGAAGAGTAGAGACAGGAAGGATGTTCAGCATGTTAGAGTGATGAAGAGTAGAGACAGGAAGGATGTTCAGCATGTTAGAGTGATGAAGAGTAGAGACAGGAAGGATGTTCAGCATGTTAGAGTGATGAAGAGTAGAGACAGGAAGGATGTTCAGCATGTTAGAGTGATGAAGAGTAGAGACAGGAAGGATGTTCAGCATGTTAGAGTGATGAAGAGTAGAGACAGGAAGGATGTTCAGCATGTTAGAGTGATGAAGAGTAGAGACAGGAAGGATGTTCAGCATGTTAGAGTGATGAAGAGTAGAGACAGGAAGGATGTTCAGCATGTTAGAGTGATAAAGAGTAGAGACAGGAAGGATGTTCAGCATGTTAGTGATGAAGAGTAGAGACAGGAAGGATGTTCAGCATGTTAGTGATGAAGAGTAGCGACAGAAGGATGTTCAGCATGTTAGTGATGAAGAGTAGAGACAGGAAGGATGTTCAGCATGTTAGAGTGATGAAGAGTAGAGACAGGAAGGATGTTCAGCATGTTAGAGTGATGAAGAGTAGCGACAGGAAGGATGTTCAGCATGTTAGTGATGAAGAGTAGAGACAGGAAGGATGTTCAGTATGTTAGTGATGAAGAGTAGAGACAGGAAGGATGTTCAGCATGTTAGAGTGATGAAGAGTAGCGACAGGAAGGATGTTCAGCATGTTAGTGATGAAGAGTAGAGACAGGAAGGATGTTCAGCATGTTAGAGTGATGAAGAGTAGAGACAGGAAGGATGTTCAGCATGTTAGAGTGATGAAGAGTAGAGACAGGAAGGATGTTCAGTATGTTAGAGTGATGAAGAGTAGAG
>NC_090903.1:855600-998494 GCF_040956055.1 Brachionichthys hirsutus
GGAGGGTCAGAAGGAGCTGCATTGTGTCTTTGTAGATCTAGAGAAAGCCTAGGACAGGGTGTCCACAGAGGTACTGTAGTACTGCATGAGGTACTGTGGTACTGCATGAGGAAGTCTGGAGTGGCGGAGAGGTACATCAGAGTAGTTCAGGACATGTAGGACAGTTGTAGGACAGCAGTGAAGTGTGCAGTAGGAGTAACAGGGTAGTTTAGTGTAGAGGTGGGATGCACCAGGGACCAGCTCTGAGCCCCTTTTTGGTTGCCATGGTGATGGATAGACTAACAGATGAGGTGAGACAGGAAGCTCCTCTGAATATGATGTTTGCAGATGACATTGTGATCTGCAGGTAGAGGAGAATCTAGAGAAGTGGAGGTCTGCTCCAGAAAAGAGAGGGATGAAGGTGAGCAGGAGTAAAACAGAGTACATGTGTTTCAACAATCCCGTTGACAGGGGGACAACTGGCTATGTTGTACTGGGCCTCAGGACCATAGGGGGCCATGAGTGGCCCTTAATTTACTTTACCTAATATTCACCCATTATTTTTAATGAAATCGTGTGTGATTATTACAAAGTATGTAGAGATAAAGAAACTAAGAGTGTTTGTGCAACCTGTGTATTGTGAGCGTACTGCATAACTCAAATATCTAACACACAGAAACGCGCTGCGATGTGTGTGTAGAGACACTCGCTCCTTGATTTATTTTTTTGTGGTAATATTCTGGCGAAAATTGGCAAAAATGTTTTTGTGTGCTAAATATTTTACAGAAAGTTGGTCTCCTTTTATTAAATCATTAAATATAAATATTGCAACCTGATTCTGCCTGCTAGCGAAAGCCACTACAACGATGTAAATGGTAATGCTGCTTACATTTTTTTGCATGACTCATCTTGTTTCTGTTTTCATTTAGGAACCCGGTTTCTGTCTCCAGGATCGAGTGGACCTCAGAAGTACATCACCTCCCAGCCATTCTAACTTTCTAGGTTTCAGCTCCAGTCTCCAGCTCAATGTTCTTCACACAAGGATGGTTGATCTCCGGGGCTGTTGCATGCTGGGCTAACTCTTCAGGGGCTGTCCCCGTGGCTTGATATGTGCAACCCGGCCCCTCTGGTCTCTGCTGGGTGGCGCATGCGTCTCGGGCGGCCCCCAGTGTTCCCCTGGGTTGCCGTGCCAGTGGTCTGTCACTCCTCTGCTGGTTGGTGACCAGGGTGGTCCCCTCTCCTCCGCTCGCCCTCCGCTCCTTGGTCCCTCCTCCCCCCTCCCCTCTGCCGTCTCCTTTGCCTCCTCTTCCTGTCCCCTTCTGGTCGTCCCCTTTTCCTCCTCCTCCCCTTCCCGGGATCCTCCCTCCCGCCGGGGGCCTCACGGCACCCTTTTCGGCCTGGGCACTAGATTATGCGGGCTGCGTGGGGTCGGTGTTCGATTCTGGCCCTGTCCTATACGTGATTGGCTTCGTTAAGGTTGGGGGCACTATGGTCTAGCTTCCTCCTTTCCCCGCCTGGTTGGTCGGGGCCACGTGTGTCTCGCCTCCTATTTCACCACTTTAGCACACATCACTTCGGGGCCTGGTGCTGGGGGGTGATCCTCGAGCAATCCCCCCCCAGTTTTATAGCACCACACATGCCATAAACTTGGGGTACAAGTGGGTGCTGGACGGGGAGATAAAAACCACTTCTCAAACTAGAAAGACAATCAGAGATTGCAGACCCCGCCTCCAATAGACTATTGGATCTTGTGAGACAGTAAACAGGGCTTCCGGATCAGAGGGGCCAAACCTGCTCGAGCTTGCTGCTCCGGAACGTACTACAAGACTCCTTCTGAACTATTTTTCCCATCATGCCATTCGTGTCCCTCCCTCTTAAAGTGACACTCCCATGTTACAGCACTGGCACAACTCCAGATGTAAAAAAAATTCTAGAATCCGGATCCAGATCCGGATCAACGCCGTTCTCGGGGAGGACCGAGCCACGGACAGAACCTTGCTTGTCTAAAGATTTCACCCTCGCCTCCCCTTCGGCGAGGGTAAAAACCAACAATGGATCCTGATGTATTAGCTAACTATAGGCCAATTTCAAACCTTCCATTTCTGTCTAAGAGTAATCTTTGATCAGGACCTGTCCTTACAGTCCCAGATAAAGCATATTTCAAGGATTGCCTTCTTTCATCTTCGCAAAATAAAAAAAAAATCAGGGACCTATTAACCCCAAAAAGATACAGAAAAACCTGTCCATGCTTTTGGGACTACTGCAATTCCTTACTGTCCGGCTGCCCCAAAAGGTCTATTAAACATCTCCAGCTAATCCAGAATGAAGCAGCTCGTGTTTTGATCCAGAATGCAGCAGCTCAGGTTCTGATCCAGAATGCAGCAGCTCGAGTTCTGATCCAGAATGCAGCAGCTCGTGTTCTGATCCAGAATGCAGCAGCTCGAGTTCTGATCCAGAATGCAGCAGCTCGTGTTCTGATCCAGAATGCAGCAGCTCGTGTTCTAACAGGAACCAGACAGAGAGAACACATTTCCCCTGTTCTGGCGTCTCTGCTTCCTGTTAGGGAACGGATTGAATATAAAAACTTTCTACTCACTTTTAAAGCCCTCAACAGCCAGGCCCCTCCTTACCTTACAGAGATGATTATCCCATATTTCCCCACTAGAACCCTGCGGTCCCAAAATGCTGGCCTGCTCTTGGTTCCTAAAATATCCAAGAGCAGACAGGGGGGCGGAGCTTCCAGTTCCTTTATTGTGGAATCAGCTCCCTGATTGGTTCGTGAGACAGACACCATCTCTATGTTCAAGAGGAGATTAAAGACTTTCCTTTTTAACAAAGCTTATAACTAATCAATGCAGTAATCAGTATAATCAATATGCTGTCATAGGCCAGCACTGGTGGCTTAACATCATGCCACACTGAGCTCCTCCCCCTTTATCTGGTTATTCATGTTATAAATATATGTCAGTAATCTCTCTCTTCCCTGTAGTCTTGTGCTCTCTCTCCCTCTGTTTGTCCCTCTCTCTCTTTCAGATCCTTCTGTCCGTGGTGCTGCAGAACCTGGACCTGTGTCACTCAACGCTGATGTCCATATTGCTAGCATTAGCATTTGTAGTTTTATATAGCAGCTCTTTAGTCAGTGATTTGTTCAGCAGCCTGGATGTTGCATTATGTGCTTTGAGATAAAGTTCTGTTATGATCTGGCGCTATAGAAATAAAATTGAATTTAATTGAAAATTCCAATAAATTTAAAGAGAGCTCTTCATTAACATAGTGATGAGGCAGACAGTGAAGAAACAATACAGATACACAGGCTGGTGGAAAAAAGGTAGGTTCAATATTTGTAGGAAAAAACCCCCCCAAAAATCTATCAATATTGCATCATTTCAGCAATTCCATCAAGCCAATGTTGAACCAGCTCGGCTGTGTAGCACGGGAGCGTAGCCTAGGACTTCCAACAACCATGATCATTTAATCCAGTGGTTCTCAAATGGTGGGGCGCGACCCCCAAGGGGGGCGCGGTGTGATTTCTCCTGTGACCGCGGAGAAAATGCTTTTTTGCCTTAGGAGATTAAAGTGTAATTGCACATCCACTCCAGTAGTTGGCAGTGGTGCCCTGATTGTCAGAGTGCATGCAAGGCAGTATTAGCAGAAGAAGAGCGGTGGAGAAGCGTGGAGAGATATTTAACAGAGACGGAGATGATAAAACAAAGGAAGGTCAGTCAAAAGCAAAGACGAGGAAATATGACGTAGCGTACGTAGCGTACGTAGCGCTTGGCTTCACCGTGACTACGATGGGAGACGAGGGAAGACCTGTCTTCCTCATTTTGCTTAAAGCACAATTCTTTTTTCATTTTGGTTTTGTAGGTTAAAGTGTTTTATATTTCGTGCTCCCTAGTTAATGTTGCTGATCAATTTTCATTTATTATTGTTGGAGTGATTTGTTACGTCAGTCATTCAAACATTTCAGCCATTTTCTAGGTGTACATTGAAATACCCTGAACATGTTTGTCAATCAATTCATTTTATTTGTGATCCATCACAGTTGCTGCAAGACACTCAGACACTTAGAATTACCCCATCTTGTCTTCGGTCTTATTTTTTGTTGACCAAATTGAGCTCTTCATGTTTGCTTTGCCCTCTCTGGACTCAGGGTGTTTCACACCTGTTCGGTGCACCATAGAGCGCATGAGTACCTGAATAAAGATCACTTTTACCGGGTCACGATAGAGAGCATCCTGTGTCTCAGTGCGACCGTGTGGGACGGCAGCTGCACGGCGCAGGACAGGAAGGACCTATCCCGGGTGGTGAGGACAGCTCAGGGGATTGTGGGTCACCGTCTGCCTGATTTGGACTCTGTTTACACCTCCAGAGTCCAGAGGAGGGCCAGACGCATCGCCACCGACCCCACCCACCCGGGCCACAGACTGTTTGTCCCGCCCACAGACCCCACCCACCCGGGCCACAAACTGTTTGTCCCGCCCCCATCAGGGAGGCGGTTCAGGACAATAAGAAGCAGCACTACGAGGCTCAGGAACAGCTTCTTCCCCCGAGCTGTGAAAGCAGTCGTTCCCTTGTAGCGATCTGGGACTAGGAATGGACGCTCTGGGCCTGTCCCACTGGGGACGCTCTGAGCCTGTCCCACTGGGGACGCTCTGTTCCTGTCCCACTGGGGACGCTCTGGGCCTGTCCCGCTGGGGACGCTCTGAGCCTGTCCCACTGCGGATGCTCTGTTCCTGTCCCACTGGGGACGCTCTGGGCCTGTCCCGCTGGGGACGCTCTGAGCCTGTCCCACTGGGGACGCTCTGTTCCTGTCCCGCTGGGGACGCTCTGGGCCTGTCCCACTGGGGACGCTCTGAGCCTGTCCCACTGGGGACGCTCTGTTCCTGTCCCACTGGGGACGCTCTGAGCCTGTCCCACTGGGGACGCTCTGTTCCTGTCCCGCTGGGGACGCTCTGGGCCTGTCCCGCTGGGGATGCTCTGAGCCTGTCCCACTGGGGACGCTCTGTTCCTGTCCCACTGGGGACGCTCTGGGCCTGTCCCGCTGGGGACGCTCTGGGCCTGTCCCGCTGGGGACGCTCTGTGCCTGTCCCGCTGGGGACGCTCTGTTCCTGTCCCACTGGGGACGCTCTGGGCCTGTCCCGCTGGGGACGCTCTGAGCCTGTCCCACTGGGGACGCTCTGTTCCTGTCCCGCTGGGGACGCTCTGGGCCTGTCCCACTGGGGACGCTCTGAGCCTGTCCCACTGGGGATGCTCTGTTCCTGTCCCACTGGGGACGCTCTGGGCCTGTCCCGCTGGGGACGCTCTGAGCCTGTCCCACTGGGGACGCTCTGTTCCTGTCCCGCTGGGGACGCTCTGGGCCTGTCCCGCTGGGGACGCTCTGAGCCTGTCCCACTGGGGACGCTCTGTTCCTGTCCCACTGGGGACGCTCTGGGCCTGTCCCACTGGGGACGCTCTGGGCCTGTCCCGCTGGGGACGCTCTGTTCCTGTCCCGCTGGGGACGCTCTGTTCCTGTCCCGCTGGGGATGCTCTGAGCCTCTCCCACTGGGGACGCTCTGGGCCTGTCCCACTGGGGACGCTCTGTTCCTGTCCCACTGGGGACGCTCTGGGCCTGTCCCGCTGGGGACGCTCTGTGTCTGTCCCACTGGGGACGCTCTGGGCCTGTCCCGCTGGGGACGCTCTGTGTCTGTCCCGCTGTGCTGCTGTTGCTGTTTTGCACTATTTGCTGGATTCTCAGTCTCATTCTCTCTGTGTATATATATCGTGTTTTAGGAGAGATTTTGGTTTTCGTTTTATGTCCCTGTGTGTGCCTGAAGCCGTGGGCCTTCACACGATTTTGTTATGTTAGCATAATGGTAATAAAACTCTTGAATCTTGAATCTTCCTGTCTGAGTGCTGCTTTTGGATCTGACTGCCACACCCCTGACACTTTGAGTGAGATACAACAAACAGGAGAGTTACTTAGACAATCTAGTCAGAATGTCATTCTGAGACAAAACTTACACTTTGAAATCCACTATTCCAAAAAATGCTAAAACAAAACCAATTTGCCTATATTTTGACAAAGTTCCATAATTTTTCCCCATCTGAGAATATTAGCAGGCTGTGACTCAGCCCCTGCAGACCAACCGAGGAGAGTAATCATAATACATTCGCCGTGTAATCGTCATTCTGATTTCTCTGCCTCTGCACGAACACATTTTGACTTTGCAGGCCTCCAGCGTTTGAAGCAGATACGACCTCTGACTACAGGTGTCAATATCATTTCTTTACCTTAAGCCTCAGTGCATTTCTTAATTTCTGGACCTTTAAGGGATCAAACGGCCATGATCTCACGAGCCATGTGCATATCTGGTTTCATCTGGTGGGAGGGACACGTAGGATTTTGGTACCTTGTTTTGATGAGACTCATTCTGGGACCTTTATTCATAAGCCAGTCTGCCAAATGGCATTACGTTTCCTTTCCCAATTTATTTTCTTGCTCTCTTATCTGCCACATGAGAGGGCCAGACAACCCCCCCCCCACCCCATCAAAGGACGAGTGATAATTGTCAGAGCCTTTCCAGGAAGATGTAGGTAAAGGAAATAGACTGGCATTTATCCATCCATTAGTGTATTAGTCAATATGAAATGGAAAAATTGATTGAATGGCATAGAGGCCACATGCAGCTGGAAACAATCTGATTGTGACATTGTGAGACGGAATGTAAATCATAAACTCAGCAAATACATTTATTTAATGAACTTGAAATTGAAGTTCAAATTGTTTGCTTCATCTACATTTCATGAGATGTCACATTCACTGACACATAGTAATCGGGTTCCTATAAGTACCGTGGCTGAAGTCCAGCAGACCCACACCAGCCACCTGTACCGGAAGGGACAGAGCAGGCTGCACGCCCTCAGGAGGTGCCAGTCATTCTGTTGGCTGCTGTTGGAGGCTGTTGATCGACGTGTTGACGTACCCCGGTCAGCGTATTGTGTCACTTCCTGTTTGTTTGTTTCACGAATTGTTTGTGTTCTCTCTGCCACTGTACAATCATTCACTTTTTCTGCTCTTTTTCCACATAACTTTAATCACTGCCTGTCATATTCATTGATAGCGGATTAGCTCCACCAATTTTCACAACTTTTTCGGGCAGCTTTCCTTTGGTTTAATAAGTTAACTATCGAATAGCTTTTAGCACCGCTAGCTAGCTAGCGATGGCTTCTCCCTCTGCCTCTCCGCTGTCCTGCTCATTGTGTCAAATGTTTAGCTTCTCCTCTGCCTCCTTTACTGACAGCGAAACGTGTAAGAGGTGTAGTTTATTTGCTATGTTGGAGGCGAGGCTAAATTATTTCGAGACCCGGTTCCGCACCATAGAAGCGAATCCAGTAGCTTCGATAGCTAGCCAGCCCTCCCTTAGCGGTGCGGACCGAGCTGCTAACCGTCTCCCGGTGGGTGACTGTTCGGAGGAAGCATAGTCCAAAGCCCGCTACGGTTCACCACCGCCCCGTTCACGTTTCTAATAGATTTTTCCCGCTCAGCAACACACCTGCTGAGGACAGTACTCTGGTGATTGGTGACTCCATTCTCAGAAACGTGAAGCTAGCGACTCCAGCGGCCATAGTGAGGTGTATCCCGGGGGCCAGAGCGGTCGACATTGAATCAAATTTGAAGTTGCTGACGAAAGCTAAACGTAAATACCGTAAGATTTGAATTCACGTCGGCACTAATGACGTCCGGCTACGCCAGTCGGAGGTCACTAAAATTAATATTGAGTCGTGTGTAGCTTTGCTAGGACTATGTCGGACTCAGTAGTGTTCTCTGGCCCCCTCCCCAATCTGACGGGTGACGATATGTTTAGCGGCCGCATGTCGTCATTCAACCGCTGGCTGTCTAGGTGGTGTCCGGAAAACAACGTGGGCTTCGTAGATAACTGGCAGACATTCTGGGGAAAACCTGGTCTCATTAGGAGAGACGGTGTCCATCCTACGTTTGGTGGCGCAGCGCTCATTTTTGAATTTGTTAGACAACCAAAACCCTAACAATCCAGAGTCGGGACCAGGAGTCAGAGGTAGTCCAGAGTCAGGACCAGGAGTCAGAGATGTAGTCCTACATAGAAATGTAGGACTACAAATAGATTAGAAAGCCTTTATTGTCCTTGCATAGTGGCTACACAATGAGATTAGGAGCGCTAACCCTAATAACAACATAAAATTCAGTAATTACAGAAAATTAAAGTATTAGCAGACTAAAACAACACAAATTTAAAGTGATCAACAGTGCATGCAGAGAAATTGTCCAGTACTTTGCATATAGTAATAGCATACATTTGTTATTGCACATAGTGAGTAGTTGTACTGTTGAGGGAAAAAACTGTCCCTGAGTCTGTTGGTCCTGCTCTTGTGTAACCTGTAGCGCCGTCCTGAGGGCAACAGGCTGAACAAGGTGTGTCCCGGGGGGGAGGAGTCTGACGATGTTTGTCGCTCTGCTCAGGTAGCGAGAGCCGGAGATACAGTCCAGGGGGGGCAGAGAGCAGCCGGTGATCTTCTGGGCTGTGTTGATCACTCTCTGCAGGGTTTTCCTCTCCGCTGCGGCGTACCACACCGTGATGCAGTACTACACCGTGATGCAGTATCACACCGTGATGCAGTACCACACCGTGATGCAGTACCCAGGATGCTCTCCAGGGGGCTCTGTAGAAGGCCACCAGCAGCTTCTCCTCCAGGTGGTTCCTCCTGAGCACCCTCAGGAAGTGGAGTCGCTGCTGGGCCTTCTTCACCACCGCCGTGGTGTTAGCAGACCAGGACAGGTCGTCCTGATGTGGACCCCAGGAACCTGAATGAGGGGACCCCCTCCACGCCACGCAGCCCCCCATGATGGTCAGTGGACCCCCTCCACGCAGCCCCCCATGATGGTCAGTGGACCCCCTCCACGCAGCCCCCCATGATGGTCAGTGGACCCCCTCCACGCAGCCCCCCATGATGGTCAGTGGACCCCCTCCATGCAGACCCCCATGATGGTCAGTGGACCCTCTCCACGCAGCCCCCCATGATGGTCAGTGGACCCCCTCCATGCAGACCCCCATGGTGGTCAGTGGACCCCCTCCACGCAGCCCCCCATGATGGTCAGTGGACCCCCTCCACGCAGCCCCCCATGATGGTCAGTGGACCCTCTCCACGCAGCCCCCCATGATGGTCAGTGGACCCTCTCCACGCAGCCCCCCATGACGGTCAGTGGACCCTCTCCATGCAGCCCCCCATGATGGTCAGTGGACCCTCTCCACGCAGCCCTCCATGATGGTCAGTGGAGCCGGGTCTGGGCTGCGCTTCCGGAAGTCCATGATGAGTTCTTTAGTTTTTGTGGCGTTCAATGAAAGGTTATTCACCGAGCACCACGCCACCAGTTTACCAACCTCATCTCTGTACGCCGACTCATCTCCGCCCGAGATGAGCCCGACCACGGTGGTGTCATCAGCGAACTTAATGATGGCGTTGGAGGGATGGGTTGGCGTGCAGTCGTAGGTGTACAGCGAGTACAGGAGCGGACTCAGTACACAGTACAGGAGCGGACTCAGTACACAGTACTGGAGCGGACTCAGTACACATCCTTGAGGGGAGCCGGTGTTGAGTGTGACGGTGGGGGAGAGGTGGGAGCCGAGTCTGACCCTTTGGGTGCGGTCAGACAGGAAGTCCTTAATCCAGGTGCAGATGGAGGTGGAGAGTTTAACCGTTAAAATGTCCGGGATTATTGTGCTGAACGCTGAACTGTAATCCACAAAAAGCATCCTCACGTAGTGCCCCCGGTGGTCCAGGTGACTCGGTGCAGTGTGAAGCGCTGTGGCGATGGCATCATCAGTGGAGCGGTTTGCTCTGTAGGCGAATTGGTGGGGGTCCAGAGTGGGGGGGTGGGGGTGTATTTGATGTGGTTGACGATCAGCCTCTCCAAGCACTTCATGATCACAGGCGTGAGAGCAACAGGCCTGTGATCATTCAGACTGTCGATGGCCGACTTTTTGGGGACCGGGATCACGGTGGCAGATTTCAGGCAGGGGGGGGCGATGGACTGTGACAGGGAGCGGTTGAAGATGGTGGTGAAAACTTCGGTCAGCTGATCAGCACAGGCTTTGAGTACCTTCCCAGGTACTCCGTCCGGCCCTGCAGCCTTCCTGGGGTTTACAGTCCTCAGCACACGTCTCACTTCCTGTTCCTGAAGGGTCAGCGTGCTGCTGCAGGGGGGGGGCTGGTGGGGTGTGACCGTGCCCGGTCTGTCGGCCTCAAAGCGGGCAAAGAAATGATTTAATTCCTCTGCCAGCGAGGCGTCCCCGTTCAGTCGCCTGGTTGCTGTTCTTGTAGTGGGTTGTGGGTTGAATTCCCTGCCACATCCTTCTTGGATTGTTCCCGGCGAAGTGCTCCTCAATCCTCCGTTTGTAGGCCCCCTTGGCCTCCTTGATGCCTCTCCTCAGGTCTGCTCCGGCCTCGCTGTAGAGGGTCTTGTTGCCAGACCTGAAGGCGGTGTTCTGGAGTCTGAGGAGTGCCTGCACTTCACTGGCATTCCAGGGCTTCTGGTTGGATGGATAACTCTCTCCGGATCAACCCCCCCCCTTTTTTGTCCACCTATGTTGTACATATTATGTGTCTTTTTAATTTATTGTTATTTTGCATCTGTGGAGGAATTTATTTTTATTTTATTTGCATTGTTAAATGTTGATGATTTATGTACGAAGGACTTTCAGTGAAAACAAGACCGCAAGGGCTTTTTAGAAATGCTCCTCTTAGAAAGGATGTTTGTGTCATGGCCTAGGGCAGGGTAGGACCCAAATGCGAGGCAGACAGAGCCGGGGGGGGGGGGGTCCAAGGGGCAGGCGAGGGTCAGACACCGGGTGGTCAGGCAGGTCAGGCAGACGGAACACAAGGGGCAGGCGAAGAGGCAGGGCCCGGGAAACAGGCAGGGTCGGTGCACGGGAGGTCCGGTTCAAGTGCTGGAAAGCAGGACGCATCACAGGCAATCTGGCCGGGAGCAGAGGACTGAGCTGAGTTGAAATAGAGTCCGGACTGATGAGGTGCAGGTGGTGGCAGGAGCACAGGTGATGGGAATGAAGCTAATTGCAGGAGCTCTGTGAGGTGAAGACATGGCGTGACAGTTTGACTGTATTTGTACTGTAATACATGGTACTGTTTGACTGTACTTGTACCCTAACATTCTATCTATAAAATATATTCATCATCATCAATCTATTCGCAGTTAGTAAACGAACTTCTACTTTACTATTCCGTTGTCGTCAACACATGCGCAGAAACATTTCCGCCACTTTTCAACTACGATTCTTCCCCCCCTACATACGGTCGCCAGTTGATTTGTAAGGCTTCATTGGGTCCTCAGTACGGCTGGCAGTGAAACGGGGCTTGACAGGTATGGAAGGGCTGCCAGTACTTAGTAGCTAACAGGGCACAGAATAGTCGTCTACTTACGACCTATGAGACTTGCAACAGTTCGACTTTACGACCGCACTCGCCTTTTGTTACCCTCGCCGAAGGGGAGGCGAGGGTAACAAAAGGCGAGTGCGTTTGTTTGTCTGTTTGTCTGTTTGTCTGTCTGTCTGTCTGTTTGTTTGCTTGTTTGTTTGTTTGTCTGTCCGAGCGCATAACTCAAAAACTAGTAACCCAATTGACTTCAAAATTTTTACACCAGCAAGGTTCTGTCCGTGGCTTGGTCCTCCCCGAGAATGGCGTTGATCCGGATCTGGATCCAGATTCTAGAATTATTTTAACATCTGGAATCGTGCCTGTGCTGTAAACTGCCACTTTAAGAGGGAGGGACACGAATGGCATGATGGGAAAAAGAGTCCAGAAGGAGTCTTGTAGTACGTTCCGGAGCAGCAAGCTAGAGCAGGTTTGGCCCCTCTGATCCGGAAGCCCTGTTTACTGTCTCACAAGATCCAATAGTCTTTTGGAGGCGGGGTCTGCAGTCTCTGATTGTCTTTCTAGTTTTTTGTCTGTTTAAGACGGGTTTTATGACACACCGGAAAGTTAGCGAGCGACATTTTCTGCAGTCTCACCTACGATGTCTACCAAGAGGATATTATCTCTTTCTACTCCTCATTTACAGAATCATGATGCAGCATAATATACGTATGGTAATTTAACACGGGCCGACTGACGATCAAATTGGTTCACGACAGATCCCTCGGAACCAATTGTGGTCGTAAGTCTATGTAAGTCGTATATAATTACAAACAATACACCTGTAAATCGTCACATTCATTTATTGCTAAGATTCCGCGAGTCTGCTTATTTGTGTTTCCATTTATTCTGATTTTAATCTCTACTTTGATACTCTGTGTTCTCCTGACTTAATGGTGCTGCTGGAACCTTCATTTCCCTGAGGAAGCCTTACCCAGGGATTCATACAAATATATCTATCTCCTTATCTATTATGTCACACTTACCTATATAAATGGGAATTATTTTGTCTACACAGTGCCAGATGTTTTTTTACCATGATCTCATGAAGCTGCAGCTGTGTGTGTCGTCACACAGATAAATGACAGTCGTGTTAAACTGTTCATTTGTCGTAGCCTTTTCAGACCGCTGAGTCATGGCATTCTGCGGTTCATTTGGTGTTGTGACTCTCGTGCAAGCATACCTCCTCTGGTGTTTCAGTGGCTTGACCTTTCCAAACTACACTCCATGGGCATGTAGGGAATTTCCATATTAGATGGGATTCCACAACGTGTTTACATGCCGACAGAACAACAGGAACGCACCACGTTTAGTTTGTTATTGTAATGACTGATTTCAATTGAACGCATCCCAACAGTGACGTCACACAACACAGATGAACATGGGCCTAGATTGGCTGGGGCAAAGTCCCGCCTTCAGGGGACAGAATGACGTGAGGACGAAGCAGGAAGCGTCTTCATTCCAACGAAGCGCGGGCACGAGAGACATGCTAGAATCTCAGCTGGTACCGGTAATCCGAACTAACTGTACCGATCTGTTAATTATATAAATGTCTTAATCTTAACCCACATTCTCCTCATTGAATACGCACCCACAACGGAGAACAAGAACCGGAAGAGGGGTTAGGAAACCCTACAGGCATGTCCGTAAATGTCGGCTCACTCCCCATTACAAGAAAAAAACTTACTGTGTCTTACCTTTTGTTATCTCTATAGCAGACGCAGGTCCATGCGACAGTGGCTATTTGGTTATTGCCCAGGGTTTGAGCTGGAGCATCACTATCAGTAGTGAATGAATTGGTTGTCAGCAGCCACTCTGAAATGGTTTGGTAGTGTCTCCACTTCAGCATGAAACTGTGAGGACACGCCGTTGACATTAATCCTGGGGCTGAGGCCAATAATATCAATGCTGCAGCTGATCTGGGAGGAGATTGTCTTCATCTTCAGGCTCTTAAATGAGTAAAACCTGTTATTATGCTTGGTAGTGTTTTGTACGTGTCCCTGAGCAATGTGTATGGTATTTTTGTACTTGAGTGTCAGGGTTGATGTGTTGAGGAAGGAAGCCTTGGGATAGAATTAAAATAACCTGATTTTATTTTTATATTTTTTTCCATGGACTCATGCACTGGCGACACGTCTGGGGTGTCTGGGGTTCGCTTGAAAAACTGAACCGTCCCGTATTTGGAAGCAGACAGACGTGTTCCGTGTTCCGATCGGGGATGCACTTTGTCCAGTATTACTCTGAGGATCAATAATAAACTGCTATATTTCTATGTGTCAGTGAAGAACAAGGCGATTTATGAGAAATTACGGTATTACCATGTAATTCTCTCCTTCTCTGTGAACAATGAGCTCACCGAACAGCCACACGTTGCTGTGACGTCACAGAATGCGGCTTCACAGTACTTTAGTGTTGTGTGGAAGGAAGACACGAGATTGCAACATCGATGACACTGGCACGGATAAGGAGGGACGGCTCTCATCTACTACTACTGGATTTTCTACTTGTCCCCTGAGGGGACGCCACAGCAAATCAACCTTCTCCACTTCACCCTGTCCTTTGCATCGTCCTCCCCAACACCAGCCTCTCTCATGTCCTCCCTCACTACGTCCATGTGTCTTCTCCTGGGTCGTCCTCTAGCCCTGTTCCCTGGCAGTTCCATCCTCAGTCTCCTTCTACCGATATAGTCCCTGTCTCTCCTCTGGACATGTCCAAACCATCAAAGTCTGGTCTCTCTGACCTTGTCTCCAAAACGTCTGACCTTCACTGTCCCTCATATTGCCTCGTTTTAGGTACTCATGCGGTCGATGGTGCACCGAACAGGTGTGAAACATCCTGAGTCCAGGCAGGGCAAAGCAAACATTGTCAACAGAAAATAAGACAGAAGACAATATGGGGTAATTCTCATGACACATGACAAGTTGATTGTCTTGCAGAAACTGTGATGGATCACAAATAAAACTAGAAAACGACAATCAGAGACTGCAGACTCCGCCTCCAATAGACTATTGGATCTTGTGAGACAGTAAACAGGGCTTCCGGATCAGAGGGGCCAAACCTGCTCTAGCTTGCTGCTCCGGAACGTACTACAAGACTCCTTCTGGACTCTTTTTCCCATCATGCAATTCGTGTCCCTCCCTCTTAAAGTGGCAGTTTACAGCACAGGCACGATTCCAGATGTAAAAATTATTTTAGAATCTGGATCCAGATCCGGATC
Source organism: Brachionichthys hirsutus (assembly GCF_040956055.1). Lineage (NCBI taxonomy): Eukaryota > Metazoa > Chordata > Actinopteri > Lophiiformes > Brachionichthyidae > Brachionichthys > Brachionichthys hirsutus. Next base: position 870,242 of record NC_090903.1, read on the forward strand.
AACGCCATTCTCGGGGAGGACCGAGCCACGGACAGAACCTTGCTTGTGTAAAATTTTCAAGTCGATTGGGTTACTAGTTTATGACTTATGCGCTCGGACAGACAAACAAACAGACAGACAGACAGACAGACAAACAAACAAACGCACGCAATTGCAATACCCTCGCCTCCTCTTCGGCAAGGGTAATGAATTGATTGACAAACATGTTCAGGGTATTTCAATGTACACCTAGAAAATGGCAGGGTTCTAGTGGGGCAATACGGGATAATCATCTCTGTAAGGTAAGGAGGGGCCTGGCCAGTGAGGGCTTTAAAAGTGAGTAGAAGGATTTTATATTCAATCCGTTCCCTAACAGGAAGCCAATGCAGAGACGCCAGAACAGGGGAAATGTGTTCTCTCAGTCTGGTTCCTGTTAGAACCCGAGCTGCTGCGTTCTGGATTAGCTGATTTCTCTTGAAATTCAAATCTCAAAGGGATGCTGATTTTTTTTTGCGGAACCGTGGAGCTGGGGGTTTACTGTACATATTTTAATATACACTACCGTTCAAAGGTTTAGGTTTACCCAGACAAAAGAAGGTCAGTTTCATCGCTTCTCTAAGCAGCTAAACTGTGTTCAGCTCTGCTAACATGATTGCAGGGTTTCTCCTCATCCATCAGACTTCTGACGCAATGAGCTAACACGTTGTACCATTAGAAGATCTGGAGTTACGCGGCAGCGGTGGCAAATAGTGAGCCCTCTCTATGGAAGCGCGTGCAGCATGACATCACTTCCTATGACACTGTTGGTTGAATGCCCTCAACCGGGGCAAAACAGGGAAGCAGCTTGGAGCTAAATGCGCGAGTATGTCAGCGGTGTGGAAGTATTTTGAAGTGGATGACGAAAACCTTGCGATTGAGGTTATTTTAAATAATTGTATTTAATATTTCCTGTTGCACAAGTCTAAAGTGAAAAAAGTATTTTATTTATTACTTGAATGTTCAAGCTGCGCCACAAAAGAGCTCTGTTTAAGAGTTAAATGTTGAAATAAGATGAATAGAATAATAAAAAAATTAAAGCCGCAAGCGGCATCGTAGGCCCTCGCCGGCCAACAGGCCAATGAGCTGACCCGCCGACGCACGCCGCTTTTGTCCTGAGTGCTTCACAAGTGTTTAGATTTGAGCTGCATGAGTAGCTCACAGTTTAGTCAAATCGTTATTTGGATTATATGGCCATCTGCCATCAGGAGTTTTTAAGTTTCAATCCAATATGGATTGTGTGTCTGGGGGCGTGGCCATAATAATTTAATTTTTTTCCCTGACATGACGCATGTCTGTACCGAATTTCGTGGCTGTCCGAAAAAGTTGGCGTCAGACCCCTCCCCATAGGAGGGGTTGCCATCGCCATGGCAACAGCGTAAAAACTGCAGCCTGGGTGTCATTTCCTTTTCAACCGGCATGTGTGTGAGAATGTATGTGGCAAATTTGGGACGTTTCCATGCTAATATGTCATTTTCATAAGATTGGTGATTGTTTTGTGTCGCACTCATTTGATTAACATGGGGCATGCCGGCCATTGCCACGGCAACACCGTAAACACAACAACATGGTTACGATTGTGTTTTTTGATCGGGACCACATGAGGGAATTTTCTGTAAAATTTCAATCATTTCTGGCAAAGTATTTTTTTAATTCCCATTCAATTTTTGTTATCATTCTCTAGGGGGCGCTGTAAGGCCGATTGTCAAAGTTTCCCTTTTAAAGTGTCCAGGTAGGAAGGGTCAATAAGTGTTTAAAATTTGGTTTTGATTGGAGTGTGTGTGTGTGCAAACGCTGACTCAGCAGTTTTTAAGATTTAATCCTGTGTGTCTGGGGGCGTGGCCATAATACTTTTTTTTTTTTGCCCTAACTTGACGCATGTCTGTACCGAATTTCGAGGCTGTCCGACAAAGTTGGCGTCGGACCCCCCATAGGCACAATGCATTGTGACTTTTGTAGGTGGCGCTGGCGCGCCACTTTTTCATGCCCAATTTTAAAACACATAAAATAATTAATTTTTCGCCGGTTCTGAGCTTGGTTCACAATTTGATGAGTTTTCGAGCATGTTCAGGGGGTCAAATTGCCGTTTAAACAGCAGAACAAAGAAAAATAAAGAATAAAGAATTTTTGCAAAAACAATAGAACTTTTTTTCTGAGTATGCGATTATTACAAAAAATACATTTTCGGAATGGTCTCTACACGGGCTACGCATCTGTGGGGGCACAGAAACACGAGTTGACGAGCGCAGCGAGTCAACTCGTGTTTGTGGATGTCTGTGTGTGTGCGTGTGTGTTGTTTAGTGTCGGGGCGTGTGTGTGTGCTGTTGAGTGTCGGGGTGTGTGTGTGTGCTGTTGAGTGTCGGTGTGTGTGTGCATGAGTGTGTTGGTCGTCCTCAACAGCATGGCAAAGTTGGATGCCGAGGGTTGACGAGCAATAGCCCCTTACGCCTAGGATAGGTGATCGGGCCTAATAAGGCAACATCCTGGATCTTTTTCTTCACTTTTCTTCATTGTTTTAATGTATTATATAAGTATTGGATCGGGACTCGGGACTCGGTATCCGTATCGGTTCAAAATCAAATTACACGGACTCGGACTCAGGGTCAAAAAAACCTGATCAGGACATCCCTATTCCATACTCCCTTTTATGGTCCAGACCAACCACAAGAACATTTCCGTCTGAACTCACACCAGGCTCAGTGGGCACTATTCCTGGCCCATTTCCCGATTCCCCTGTCCAACTGGTCACACTCCAGAACCATTAAACTGGATGCTAATTTGCCCCTGATGCAAAACACAACCCAAAGAGACCATACTACCATTTGCCTGTGTTATTGGAGCTGCCCGATGAGAGGTCGAGCAGTTAGTCCAAGAGGCCCTTGTTGACGAACCTGTACCGCTGTCCTCGGAAGAGGAAGTTGATTCCTCCAGCTGCCTTGACACCTGTTCCGTAGTGGGGGCCGTCATCTAGGATTGCCTGTCATCCCGGCAACCACTGCAACCTCACCGTCCTACGGCAGAATTTCTGGTGGCTCACCATGTTTACCGCCACCTGGGAGTTTGACTCCGCTTGTTCCATCTGTGCCTGGGGAAAGTCCTCCAATCTAGCATCGACCGGACTCCTACATCCCCTGCCACACTGACCCTGGTGACCCTGGTCTCACATTGCACTTTGTTACTGGACTTCCACCATTCCAGGGAAACACTGTGATCCTCACTGTGGTAGACCGGTTCTCCAAGGCGGTTCATTTTGTGCTGTTGCACAAATTTGCCTCCACCCTGGAGTTGGCTAAACTCCTAACCCAGCATGTTTTCTGACTACAGGGCATCCCCCAGGATGTCCTCTCCGACCGGGGCCACCAGTTCAACTACCAGGTGTGGACAGCAGTCAGCCTCTCTTCCAGATGTCATCCACAGACTAATGCCCAAGCAGTGTGGGCAAATCGAGATGTGGAGGCAGCACTGCGGTGTGTAGCACACCAGCATCTGGCCTCCCGGGCTACCCATCGAACATGAATGGAATATGCACACAACTCCTTGGCCAGCTCTGTCACAGGTATGTCCCCTTTGAGGGCTTATTTGAGGTTCCAGCCCCCACTTTTCCCTGTGCAGGGGGAGGTTCTCTTCCCTTCAGTACAGCAACACCTGCGTCAAGCCTGCCGACGCAGGCGTGAGGCTTGGGCAGCCCTCACATGCACCGCCGTCCGGAACTAATGTCTGGCAGATCGTCACCACACCCCAGCTCCCCACTACCAGCCGAGACATAAGGTGTAGGTCTCCTCCCTTGAATTTTATTTAATTGAATTCCCGTCACCTCCCCCTGCAGGCCGTGAGTAAAAAACTGCCACACGGGTCTATTGTCCCATACGAGATTAAAAGAATAATTTACCCTACTGCAAAGAGAGGCTAAAGAGAGCCCGAGTAGAATATTTGTTCTTCTGCACTCCAAGCGGCTCTTTCCTCGACCTGCACGCCTTAACATTATTAACAGGAAAACGTTTACTGTACGTACTATATATTTATATTTCTCAAACAAATGTTTAGTTCTGAAAAGGTTTTGATCTTTGGTTTCATTCTATAATACTGAAACAATCTATTTAGATTAATGCCTGACTGTTAAACGTGTATAAAGTGTGTGGTGAGGGGTTTTACAGCCTTAAAACATTTATGTGCATGTATAATAATTGTAAAAAAATAAAAATTACTACATTGCAGATTTCACTTATTGCGGGTTATTTTTAGAACGTAACCCCTGTGGAAAATGAGGGACTACTGTACTCGATCTTTCACTTCACTTCCCTCGGAGGGCAATTTGTTTTACATATACACACATTTTCCACAACATATGACGGACACGTAAGACACAAATAAGGGACATATAAGGCACAAATTAGAGCAGCATTGTTGTAAAGGTGTTAAATATGATAAAAAAAACAGACTGGTTCCATACAGGTACACTGACTAGCAGGGTCACCTCCTTTCTGTGGCATTCAGGGCCCTGATGGAGAGTGGGACGAAGGAGAACTTATATCTATTTCTAGTAACCGGGGGAAGTGCTAGTCGAACCCCCGATGGGAGCAGCTTATATTCCGGATTTAGGGGATGATTTGAGTTCCTGCGGATCGACTTGGCTTTCTTCAGCAGGTGAAGCTGAAGAACTTCATCCAGACTGCTGAAGTTCACCCCGGCTACCTTTGATGCTACACGGACGATGTTTCTAAGGCAGTTCTTGTCCCTGATGGCGAGGTTACCATACCAACAGATAGCAGGGAAAGAGAGTACGGATTCGATGAAGGCACAATAAAACATCTTCATCAGGCTCCTGTCCACCTGAGTTTGCTGTTGTGTAATTCTCTTTGGACGTAAACGGTGAACTTTTCACTGCGTCTCGGTCTCTGCTTTCTGGGGTCCATGTTCTGCCCTGGCCGCGTGACAGGACCCAGTGATAAAAGGAGAACCTTAAAAACAAGGGATAAGGAATAGCTCCGGAGTCAACAAATAGCTCAAGATAAGATAACTCCAAATAACAGCGAGGTTTGGAGGGGGCTGAAAAACATCAAGGGAACATGAGCCTTTGAGCTGAGGAGAGCAGGGGCACCAAATGTGGCAAGTCCTTTTATTAGACAAGTATAATGAAACTAGCAACCCTACAATGGAAAGAGAAAGTGAAAAGAGAACCCATTCCTGCATATGCTTCTATTCATCTCTATGAAAATGTGCATTTAATCTCAACAACGACAACGACAACAACGACAACAACTACAACGACGACGACAACGACAACAACGACAACGACAACGACAACTGCAACAACGACAACATGACAACAACAACGACAACAATGACAACGACAACTACAACGACAACAACAACGACAACAGCAACAACAACTACCACGACGACGACAACTGCAACAACGACAACGACAACGACAACTACAACGACAACAACTACAACAACAACAACAACGACAACAACTACAACAACGCCAACAACAACAACGATGACAACAAGTACGACAACAACAACGACAACTACAACAACAACGACAATGACAACAACTACAACAACAACTACAACAACAACGACAACAACGACAACGACAACTACAACAACAATGACAATGACGACAATGACGACGACGACAACTACAACAACGACGACAACGACAACTAAAACAACAACAACGACAACAACGACAACTACAACAATGACAACAACTACAACAACGACAACAACTACCACGACGACGACAACGACAATGACGACAACAATGACAACAACGACAACAACTACAACAACAACGACAACAACGACAACTACAATGACAATGACAACGACAACGACGACGACGACGATGACAACTACAATGACAACTACAACAACAACGACAATGACAACAACTACAACAACAACTACAATGACAACAACGACAACTACAACGACAACTAAAACAACAATAATGACAACGACAACTACAACAACGACAACAACGACAACAATGACAACGACAACTACAACAATGACAACTACAACAACGACAACAATGACAACAACAACAACAACGACATCAAAGACAACTACAACAACAACAACAACTACGACAACAACGACAACTACAACAACAACTACACCAACAACAATAACAACTACAACAACGACAACAATGACAACGACAACGACAACAATGACATCAACGACACCTACAACAACAACAACTACAACAATGACAACTACAACAACAACAACGACAACTACAACTAGAAAACTACAATCAGAGATTTCAGACCCCGCCTCCAAAAGACTATTCAATCTTGTGAGACAGTAAAGAGGGCTTCCGGATCAGAGGGGCCAAACCTGCTCTAGCTTGCTGCTCCGGAACGTACTACAAGACTCCTTCTGGACTCTTTTTCCCGTCATGCCATTCGTGTCCCTCCCTCTTAAAGTGGCAGTTTACAGCACAGGCACAATTCCAGATGTAAAAATAATTCTAGAATCTGGATCCAGATCCGGATCAACGCCATTCTCGGGGAGGACTGAGCCACGGACAGAACCTTGCTTGTGTAAAAATTTCAAGTCGATTGGGTTACTAGTTTTTGGGTTATGCGCTCGGACAGACAAACAAACAGACAGACAGACAGACAGACAAACAAACGCACCCAATTGCAATACCCTCGCCTCCTCTTCGGCGAGGGTAACGACAACGACAACGACGACGACATGTTTCTCAGTTTTAGATATTTGCCCCCAGAAGGGTCTTGGATTGATCAGGCTGCTTGACTCCAATAGAATTCCTTGTATGTGTACAAGAACGCAGTCCTTGAACTACCAGGGAGGACACACGCACAGGGAGGACACACGCACAGGGAGGACACACACACAGGGAGGACACACACACAGGGAGGACACACGCACAGGGAGGACACACACACAGGGAGGACACACGCACAGGGAGGACACACACACAGGGGGACACACACACAGGGAGGACACACGCACAGGGAGGACACACACACAGGGAGGACACACGCACAGGGAGGACACACACACAGGGAGGACACACAGACAGGGAGGACACACACACAGGGAGGACACACACACAGGGAGGACACACGCACAGGGAGGACACACGCACAGGGAGGACACACACACAGGGAGGACACACACACACAGGAAGGACACACACACAGGGGGAGGACACACACGCAGGGGGACACACACACAGGGAGGACACACATTGTTTCACTGCTGAAGTTTATTTCTCTCTCACAAATGTTGCATCACTTGTTCCCAGTCTAATCTGTGATCTGAGCATATCGATATGCAAATGAGGATGTTCAAGGGTCACGCCCACATTGATTTTAAAAAGGAATGGAACATTCTGAGTAACTGTGTCACCTACAGACTGTGACGCTCAAATGGACAAAAGAAGAGTTTGTGTGCGTTGACCTTTGGGCTCGTCACTACCCCGTCATGCAAAGGGCTCCATTACAGCTCTAAGAAGCTACAAAGGCATCGTTGCTCATCCCCATTTTGGGTCATACTTCATTTGGTCCTGGTGCAGTGAAACCGTGTTGGATAATAGCGCTGCAACGTTTCTGCATTAATGCAGCATGCATGCGGAGTCGGGGTTCGGGTTGCTTCCTTCTGACGACATGCTAGTCCTTTGATGCAGACGACATCACATGTAGATCAAAGTGTAGCTTTCCAGAGCATCGACACAATGATCGTAATTACCTCCACCGGGGCGGGGCTTATGTGAGTTTAACTCTAAAGGTTCTGGATGGATCTTAGGGTGCGTTCACACTGCGCCAAGAGGCCTCGGTTCCTTTGGGAGCAAATTCCTGCATTTATAATTCGCTGAAAGGTCTGCGTTCCCACTGTGGTTTATTCACGAAACGAACTTTTGGAGCAGCATCACGTGGCTGAAAAGGCGCTCGTCGATTGGACAAAGTAGAAGGGGAAGTCCCGCCCTCTCCCGTGTTTTTTTTTGAGTGCGCCGTTACGGCTGCTGCTCCTTTAGGGAGGGACTGTCATTGAGTTCTGGCCTAAATCATAAATGTTACACAACGCTAGTCGTTTTTAACAAACACAAAGTCTCTGGGATCCGTAAAGTCTCCGGATCAGAACAACGGAATGAGAAACCATCGCTGCTGAACAGCTGATTCTCCGCTCCGCGCTGGACTGTTAAAGCGCCGTGGAGCTGCTGAATAAAAGATTAAAGTACGATAACACATATTTAGTTAATGAAATCTACACACAGCGGTACATATTTCACCACTTGTAGTTTTTCTGGTAACTGAGCTTCCCCTGCAGAGCAGCTTGGAGTACTCGCTGTACTTCCTCCACCGGAGACGCACCGCGTAGCGTCACCACGTACAGCTGATCCTGCCTTTGCTCCGCCCAAAGGAACCGAGACCCTCCTTTTCAGGAAGACTTTTTTGATCCTCTCCAGAGTCCGGATGCGCGTTCCCACTGGCCCAAAAGGAGCGGAATATCCGAGGAAAGGAACTCTGGTCAGTTTAAAAGGGAGCAAACGGCGCAGTGTGAAAGCACCCTAAATGACATCAAAGCCAACTTTAGCCTTGAGGCCCTCAAACGTTAGGAGTCTCATCGATCGGCCCATTTCACCTTCTTGGCGATGAGACCTTAGTAAATTCAAAATGAGGCCACTATTGATTGATTGATTGATTGATTGATTGACAGATGCTGGTCCACCCTGAGACAGATGCTGGTCCACACACGGTACCGCTGTCTTTCTGTCAGGCTGTCTTTAGTATTACGGCTGCAGTGTGTTGTTCTGGTTGTTCTTGTTGTTGTTGTTGTTGTTCTTGTTGACGCCAGCCCGTCCTTCTGTGTGGGCTCCACACATTAACATTAATACTCTCAGTCCTGGATAGGCAGGCAGGCGGGCAGGCAGGCAGGCAGATAGACAGGCGGGCAGGAAGGCGGGCAGGCAGGCAGGCGGGCAGGCAGGCGGGCAGGCAGGCGGGCAGGCAGGTGGGCAGGAAGGCGGGCAGGCAGGCAGGCAGGCAGGCAGGCGGGCAGGCAGGCAGGAAGGCGGGCAGGCAGGCAGGCGGGCGGGCAGGCGGGCAGGCAGGCGGGCAGGCAGGCAGGCGGGCAGGCAGGCGGGAAGGCAGGCGGGCAGGCAGGCAGGCAGGCAGGCAGACAGACAGACAGGCAGGCAGGCAGACAGACATATTGGTCTCTTCAGTCTCATGCAAAAAGGTTCAGAATTAATCTCATCACTATTTGATGTTTGAACAAACTCACAGAGCAGAGGGGAGGAGGCTGCCCCCCCCCCCCCCCTGTATAGGAGGCTGCCCCCCCCCCCCCCCCCGCTTTGAGTCCACGTCTGGGTGCGGATTTGCGCGTCAGTCACACGCACGGGACTTAAAGAGCAGAACTTTGTGAAAGAAGAGCACCAGAGCGCAGGACGCTCCGAAGCGCGCGCGCGCAGCGTCAGGACCGGAGCGCGTCCGAGCGCGACTGAATGAAGTTTGGAGGACAGAGAAGCATCTTGTCCCGGTTCGGCTCCGCTCCCGGTTCGGCTCCCGGCTCGGCTCCCGGTTCGACTCCCGGCTCGGCTCCCGGTTCGGCTCCCGGTTCGACTCCCGGCTCGGCTCCCGGCTCGGCTCCCGGCTCGGCTCCCGGTTCGGCTCCCGGCTCGGCTCCCGGTTCGGCTCCCGGTTCGGCTCCCGGTTCGGCTCCCCGTCCCGCTCTCTGGCCATGGAGGATCTGAGCTCCTCGTCCACGCCCGCCACCGACGACCCGTTCAGCGGGCCCGTTCGGAACGTCGCGCCGTGGAACTTCGCCGTCCTGGCCGCGCTCATGTTCGTCGTCACGTCGCTGTCGCTCTGCGAGAACTTCGTCGTCATGTTCGTCACGTTCAGGTTCAAGCAGCTCCGGCAGCCGCTCAACTACATCATCGTGAATCTGTCCCTCGCGGACTTCCTGGTGTCCCTCAGCGGGGGGGTGATCAGCTTCATGACCAACGCCAAGGGATACTTCTTCCTGGGGAGGGGGGCGTGCGTCCTGGAGGGCTTCGCCGTCACCTTCTTCGGTAGGTTTGACCTCCCGTCCCGTCTTGTCTTTGTCTTTGTCTTCCCGGGACGTTCCAAGACAATGTTTGTTACTGTTTGAGACAGAAATGAGGGACGCTGTCCTGCAGCATCTGTTTGAGACAGAAATGAGGGACGCTGTCCTGCAGCATCTGTTTGAGACAGAAATGAGGGACGCTGTCCTGCAGCATCTGTTTGAGACAGAAACGAGGGACGCTGTCCTGCAGCATCTCTTAGAGACAGAAATGAGGGACGCTGTCCTGCAGTGTCTGGGACCTGCGTTAACTTGTGGACAGAGGTAGAATGTGGGACCTGTTCCAGGACCTTTGATTCTGACGGCCTTTGTGTCCCCGCTCTGCCGTTTCTTTGCTCCAGGCATCGTGGCGCTCTGGTCTCTCGCCATCCTGTCCTTCGAACGGTTCTTCGTCATCTGCCGGCCTCTGGGGAACGTCCGGCTGCAAGCGAAGCATGCGGTCCTCGGTCTGGTATTTGTGTGGACCTTCTCCTTCGTCTGGACCTTCCCTCCCGTGTTAGGCTGGAACAGATACTGTATCAGCAAGATCGGAACCACCTGTGAGCCCGACTGGTGAGAATCGAGCATCACAAAGAGCGATGCCTTTGACCTCAGAGGGACGGAGGTCAAAGACATTTAGCGGCACCACAGTCACTCTCTTCTCCTTTGATCCTCCTGATATTTGTGTCTTAATGATTTGACCTGATGTCAAATTCATTTTCGGCGCTTGAATCAACACAGATTTAATTCTATATTCCTTACTAGCAGGTCCAGGACCAGATGTTGTAATTGTTAACTGGAATGGGCGTGGCCATGGGGTCTGGCCCCACAGCCTGACACACAGAACCGTGTCAGTCTTTGTTGTGCTGTTTTGCTCATCTGTAGTGTCCCGTTGCCATAAGTCAAAGTTGTTGTTGTTGTTTTGCGTTGTTAAAAGCGTCTGTTTCTCTTCTACAAAATGTCACTATGAGCTGAGAAGTAGGTAAAATGTGCGTATCCTGAAATGCGTTCTTTTTATTCGCAGCTGAAATGGACGGTTAGTGTTAGTGCATGTCTCACAGTGCATGTACACACACATTTCCTGTACATTTTAAAAGTAAAAATGGCCATTGAAGCAAAGTTTTTCTTTTGGACCTCAAACAAATCCAACTTCAAACCTGCCGAGTTCATTTTTTGACCACATGGTGGCAGCACAGCGAGCTCCAATGTTCAGATTCAGTTTCATTGAAAGAGGTTCACAGAGAAGCCCCTTCATACAAGCAAACACACAAAAGAAGATTATAATCTCACAGCTGGAGATCATTAAACGAGTAGTGGAAGAACAAAAGTAAATCATAAAAGGCCTCAAACTGATTTTCATCGGTGGGAAGAAGTCGTCGATTGTAAGTGACGTCATTAATACCAGATGTTTACTTTATGGTAACCTAGAGCAGCGGTCCCCGACCGTTTCTGCTCCACGGCCCGGTTTCATCGACACAATATTTTCACGGACCGGCCTTCATGCAAACATCAACAGACAATAAACAACATTTTGTTCCTTAACTAATAATCATTATATCAGTAAACAAAAATCCTTTCTAATAAGAAATAATTATAATCAAAAAACTCGATTCAAGTGACTCCGCTGGTGAAGTTTATTTTGAAATATGGCGACTCAGCGCATAAACGTAGGAGAAATACCCGATCATTTATAACAAGGTGAGCAATCAATCAGGTTAGCGGGGTTAGCTTGTTCCTCTGCAACGAGCCGGAGACAATGTCCTTCAGAACCTTTCCAGAGAGCGATGCCGTCTGGAAGTGCTTCACAGCACTAATTCAATGACGCGCTGTTACTACGCAGTAGAATACTCGGTAATATACGTTCCATCCATCCATTACTGTTCTTGTAGACGAGACGGCCAATCATCTCGTCTACAGCCGCTGTGCCAGCCGACTACAGTCGAGAGGCAGGGCACACCCCAGACATGTCGCCAGCGCGTCGGGCCGCACAGGAACACACACACACACACACACACACACACACAGTCACTCACACCACGAAGGCCACGTAGACGCAGAGAACATACGAACTAAACACAGGAAGGAAGGGAACCCGGAACCTTCCTGCTGTCAGGTAACAGCGCTACCCACTGTGCCACCATGCTGCCCAACTAGGTCATTTATTGAGTTTTAAAAGAAGTCTAAAAAGATGTACTTGCGGGCGATGGTGGGGCAGTGGTTGAGAGGCTCGTCCTACGATCGAGAGGTTGGGGGTTCGATTCCCGGCTCAGGCTCATGCGTACGCTGTCGTTGTGCCCTTAGGCAAGACGCTTCACCCACATTGCCCCCGGGCGCATGCGCACGCGGCGACCAGCAGCAGACGACAGTTAGAAAGTGTAACTGCTGGAAACCAAACTGCCCTCCGAGGGACAAATCAATAAAAAGTATTTAGTTTAGTATTTAGTATTATACTTAGTCTGTGATGACTCTAGATCTGCTTGTACTTGTACCTCGTCTGTGATGACTCTAGATCTGCTTGTACTTGTACCTCGTCTGTGATGACTCTAGATCTGCTTGTACTTGTACCTCGTCTGTGATGACTCTAGATCTGCTTGTACTTGTACCTCGTCTGTGATGACTCTAGATCTGCTTGTACTTGTACCTCGTCTGTGATGACTCTAGATCTGCTTGTACTTGTACCTCGTCTGTGATGACTCTAGATCTGCTTGTACTTGTACCTCGTCTGTGATGACTCTAGATCTGCTTGTACTTGTACCTCGTCTGTGATGACTCTAGATCTGAGGTGAATGTGGACGTCTTTGTGCTCTGGACAGGTATTCAACCAACACGAGAGACCACAGCTACATCATCACCTTTTTCAGCACCTGCTTCATTCTGCCTCTCGGAGTCATATTTTTCTGTTATGGGAAGCTTCTGCGGAAACTCTGGAAGGTCAGTCTGAGCTCTCACACAACGCACGGAATTCATTCATGAACACGATTGTAAAAGATGCAGATTAAATTGTGCTTCTTTGGGAGACTTTTGTTCTTTCACACATCATTTTCAGTTAATGTATATGGTGTAAAATAAAAGTAATTACAATTTCAGACTATGCAATACCAACAGAAAGGTACTGCACTATTTTTCTCCAAATGGTAACTTAGGATCATAGCAGTTTCTCAGTACAAATACAGTTCATTGCCGAAGTTTTTACTGTGTGTTTTCAGTATGTTAACTGCATTTTATATGTCCTGTAAAGAATAATAATCATATGCCTGTGTGAATGTAGTGAGCGAGTGAATGTCGGTCGTGGTCAGGAGGACTGATGGCGCAAATTGGCAGCCTGGCTCCTGCCAGTCTGCCCCGGGGCAGCTGTATCTACCCCAGGGCAGCTGTATCTACATTAGTAGCTTCTTCACCACCACCAAGTATGGAGTGAATTAAAAATGTACAATGTAAATCATCTTTAGGTGCCTTGAACAGCGGCAAATAAAATCAATGCATTGGATTATAAGTTTGGTTGAAGACTTTTCACCTCTCATCCAAGAGGCTTGTTCAGTTCTCTGAGGACCAGAGTGCAGTTGATTATTTTATTTTTTTTGCTAATAGTAATAGTATTACTAATGTTAAAAAATACTAACAAAACAATAACTTTTAAAATGCTTTTTAAAACATTTTTGAATTTCTGGCAACGAGAAAATCAAGAATAAATTGGAAAAATGTAGCTTGTGCTGATGTTTTTCGACTATATCCTTTATCAGAGCAGACTGAGACGATTCACATCAAACAATGTGCCTAATACGGTAAAAAGGAGTCAGTCGAAGAAACAGATTGAGTCCAACATGAGCCCCAAACAAAGCATCTGTGAAATGTCATTGACTTCTATCCATTCTATGGAAGGAATATATATGGCATGCCGTTCAGGAACTTATTATATATATATATCAAAAGTGAGGTCTGAGAATATGGACCGAACTCTGGAATATATATTTGAAAAGTCTGAGAATATGGACCGAACTCTGGAATATATATTTGAAAAGTCTGAGAATATGGACCGAACTCTGGAATATATATTTTGATATATATATTTGGATATTTTCAAATATATATTCAGACATTTTCATATATATATTCAGGCAAGGGAACACATATATTCAGACGTTGCGGTGTAGTGGTTAGGGTTCCGCGCTCACACCCCTTTTGCACCTGTTCGATTCCCGGTCGGGGAGACTAATTTATGACTTTCAACGGAAACAAATCCACAGGCCCTTTTTTGAAATCCTCCACTTCGACAGGATATTTGTACTGTAAGACATGCTGCTGTCTGACTGTACTTGTACTCTAACATTCCATCTAATAAATACATTTTATCTAATAAATATATTCATCATCATCACGGCGCAGCTGCGATCTTGCGTCATCACTGAGCGAGTCAGCTCGGAATCTAGTGCCGGCAATCCTCAATGAGGAGATAACGAACGCCCTGAAACAAATCTGCGAGGGCTTTTTTGAAACGCTCCTCTTAGACAGGATGTTTGATTGTACTTGTACTGTAATACATGCTGTAGGTGTCCGTGATGGGGTTGAAGCTGCCTGCCCCGGAACATGCATAGCGCCGTTCTGGCTTTATACGGCGCTATGCATGTTCCGGGGCAGGCAGCTTCGACCCCATCACGTGACCCGTCAAGTGCCGTATAAAGCCAGAACAGTTTGGCCAGCGAGGGGGCGTGACGAACAGCTGTCGGCACGCCAGTCATCACGTGACTTGCCGCGCGTCAGACGGACACCCACAGCATGTATTACAGTACAAATACAGTCATACAGTAGCATGTATTACAGTACAAATACAGTCATACAGTAGCATGTATTACAGTACAAATACAGTCAAACATCCTGTCTAAGAGGAGCGTTTCAACCTAACCACGACACCGCGGTTTTCATGTGTATATTCCCGTGCACCGAAAAAAGTCTGAATATATATATGAAAATGTCTGAATATATATATGAAAATGTATCAAAATATATATTCCAGAGTTCGGTCCATATTCTCAGACTTTTCAAATATATATTCCAGAGTTTGGTCCATATTCTCAGACTTTTCATATATATATTCCAGAGTTCGGTCCATATTCTCAGACCTCACTTTTGATATATATATATAATAAGTTCCTGAATGGCATGCCATAAATATAAAATATCTTAGTTTGCTGAAAAACACACGTTTATCTTTTTATCCAAGGAGATATCAGCTCTTGGCCAATGACTGCTAATGGTGTATGACTGAAGTACAACTCTAGATTTACAGTTTAAAGAGACGGAGAAGAGGAGGAAGATTGATGTGTGTCCAGGAGACCAGGAGGACAGGAAGCAAGGCTGGAAGCTGAGGAGAAGGATTTCAATTCAATTTGATTCAATTCAGTTTTATTTATCTCTATAGCGCCAAATCACAACAGGAAGTCGTCTCAAGGACTTTAGAGGATTAGCAGGGAAACACAGAACCCAACTTGACCCACAAGAGCAAGAACTCTGGAGACGGAGGCAAGGAAAAACTTCCCTTTAACAGGCAGAAACCTTGGACAGAACCTAGGCTCATGGTGGACGGCCATCTGTCTGACCGGCTGGGTAGAGAGAGAGAGAGAGAGAGAGAGAGAGAGAGAGAGATTCAAGTTTCAAGGATTCAAGTTGTTTATAACGGAGGAGAGGAAAGAGGAATGGAGGAGGAGTTATCTTGAAGGAGGAGTTAGTGCAGAGTGTTCTAGAGGAGAATCCTTATTGCTAGCATTAGCATTTGTAGTTTTATATTGCAGTCAGACTTTAGTCAGCTGCTTGCTCAGCCTGTGAGTTGAAAATCACTGGATGCAGTATAAATAATTCAATGACGCTTTGTTACTATGCAATAGAATACTCGGTAGTATATGTTCCATCCATCCATTTCCACTTCCATGCCTTTCCACAGTCCGTGCTGAAAGGGGCGTCTTTTTTATTCTTGACATAATTCAATTCATTTTTATTTCTATAACACCAGATCACAACAGGAAGTCGTCTCAAGGCACTTTACAGGATTAGCAGGGAAAGACAGAACCCAGCTTGACCCACAAGAGCAAGAACTTTGGAGACGGAGGCAAGAAAAACTACCCTTTAACAGGCAGAAACCTTGGACAGAACCTAGGCTCATGGTGGACGGCTTAGAGACAGTGGTGAGGACAGCCATGATGGACGGCTTAGAGACAGTGGTGAGGACAGCCATGATGGACGCTTAGAGACAGTGGTGAGGACAGCCATGATGGACGGCTTAGAGACAGTGGTGAGGACAGCCATGATGGACGGCTTAGAGACAGTGTCTCTGAGGAACAGACAGGAGGCGGAGCTAGAAGTGGAGGAGATGAAGATGCTGAGGTTCTCTTTGGGAGTGACCAGATTGGACAGGATTAGAAATGAGACAATAAGAGGGACAGTGAAGGTTAGACGTTTTGGAGACAAGGTCAGAGAGACCAGACTTTGATGGTTTGGACATGTCCAGAGGAGAGACAGGGACTATATCGGTAGAAGGATGCTGAGGATGGAACTGCCAGGGAACAGGACTAGAGGACGACCCAGGAGAAGAGACATGGACGTAGTGAGGGAGGACATGAGAGTGGCTGGTGTTGGGGAGGACGATGCAAAGGACAGGACTAGAGGACGACCCAGGAGAAGAGACATGGACGTAGTGAGGGAGGACATGAGAGTGGCTGGTGTTGGGAGGACGATGCAAAGGACAGGACTAGAGGACGACCCAGGAGAAGAGACATGGACGTAGTGAGGGAGGACATGAGAGTGGCTGGTGTTGGGAGGACGATGCAAAGGACAGGACTAGAGGACGACCCAGGAGAAGAGACATGGACGTAGTGAGGGAGGACATGAGAGTGGCTGGTGTTGGGGTGGACGATGCAAAGGACAGGACTAGAGGACGACCCAGGAGAAGAGACATGGACGTAGTGAGGGAGGACATGAGAGTGGCTGGTGTTGGGGAGGACGATGCAAAGGACAGGGCTAGAGGACGACCCAGGAGAAGAGACATGGACGTAGTGAGGGAGGACATGAGAGTGGCTGGTGTTGGGGAGGACGATGCAAAGGACAGGGCTAGAGGACGACCCAGGAGAAGAGACATGGACGTAGTGAGGGAGGACATGAGAGTGGCTGGTGTTGGGGTGGACGATGCAAAGGACAGGACTAGAGGACGACCCAGGAGAAGAGACATGGACGTAGTGAGGGAGGACATGAGAGTGGCTGGTGTTGGGAGGACGATGCAAAGGACAGGACTAGAGGACGACCCAGGAGAAGAGACATGGACGTAGTGAGGGAGGACATGAGAGTGGCTGGTGTTGGGGTGGACGATGCAAAGGACAGGACTAGAGGACGACCCAGGAGAAGAGACATGGACGTAGTGAGGGAGGACATGAGAGTGGCTGGTGTTGGGGAGGACGATGCAAAGGACAGGGCTAGAGGACGACCCAGGAGAAGAGACATGGACGTAGTGAGGGAGGACATGAGAGTGGCTGGTGTTGGGGAGGACGATGCGAAGGACAGGGTGAAGTGGAGAACGTTGAGTTGCTGTCGCAACCAAGACGAACTGGAAGTAGATGTAAACGGACTGTACTTATATCGGGCTTTCCCACCCTGGCGGTGTCCAAAGTGCTTTTACATGAGGACTCACATTCACCCATTCACCCTCCGGTGGGCGACTGCAAGGCGCTGCCAGGCCCACTGAGCAATTTGGGGTTCAGAGTCTTGCCCATGGACACTTCGACATGTGGAGCCAGGATTCAAACTGTTGGTCCAGATTAGAGGATAATCGCGGATTACCCGCTCTACAAGTACAGTAGTAGTTTAAAGAACCACCAATCATGCCCAGAACGGTCATGTTGGGGAACTTGAAGCTTTCCCATGTTCTATGAGATGCTTAATCCTTACAGAGAGTTCGGGATCGACTCCTGTGTTTTCTTACTCTCAGCCAGTGCTTCTCAATTATTTTCTGTAACGCCCTCCCCCCTCCCCTCGAAAAGAAAATCACTCTTGTATCCTTATTAACATACAAAGAAATATGAAAAAGAAAGAAATATAGATCAACTTACAACAAAGAATAACTTCATTACCATTTTTTTGGTCTGCAACAGAAAATATTTGAAGTGCATCAATTTGCCTGACATTTTAATCCTTAAACTACAATTTTTACAATTAAATAATAAATTTAATTAAATAACATCAATAAATAATAATACATTAAAATTGATCAGCAACATTAACTAGGGAGCACAAAATATAAAACACTTTAACCTA
Source organism: Brachionichthys hirsutus (assembly GCF_040956055.1). Classification (NCBI taxonomy): domain Eukaryota; kingdom Metazoa; phylum Chordata; class Actinopteri; order Lophiiformes; family Brachionichthyidae; genus Brachionichthys; species Brachionichthys hirsutus. The sequence goes on from NC_090903.1 coordinate 888,626, forward strand.
CAAAACCAAAATGAAAAAAGAATTGTGCTTTTAGCACAATTCTTTCTTCCACCGTAGATTGTTTGTTTACAACCGCTCTTCTTCTGCTAATACTCCCTGCGCGCAGTCTGACAACCAGGGCGCCACTGCCAACTACTGGAGTGGATGTGCAATTACACTTTAATCTCGTAAGGCAAAAAAAGCATTTTCTCCACGGTCACAGGCGCCCCCCCCCCCCCTGACATCGCACCGTGCCCCCCTCCATTTGAGAAGCACTGCTCTAAGCCCTGTAAATGGAGGTGACAGAGGCATCCCAACTGGCTTCCTGAACCTCATCAACTCCTTCAGCTGTGTGCGCACATGCTGATGCATTATTATTATTGTAGTTGAATAAAGTCTACCATTTATAATGCATCTTAGGGAACAAGGAGCTGGCTGACTCCAAAATGCTGAAAATTATGTACGAACTATTTGGAGCACAGAAATATGTTAGTGTCCGTTTGTTTAAAAAATAGATTTGTTTTTGTTTGTATGCATTACACGTCTAAAACAAAACAGCATGTAATGTACAGCTTGCACCGGCACTGTGTTCACTCCAGGTATCTCATGGTCGTTTGGCCACAGCCAGGAAACCGGAGCGGCAGGTGACCCGCATGGTGGTGGTGATGATTGTTGCGTTCATGGTTTGCTGGACACCATATGCAGCCTTCTCCATATTGGTCACAGCTCATCCGACCATTAAACTCGACCCCAGGTTGGCTTCCATTCCTGCCTTCTTTTCCAAGACAGCTGCTGTCTACAATCCAATCATCTACGTCTTCATGAACAAACAGGTAACATTGAGGTTTAATGTTCGACAAGAACCTGATTCATGAACGCAGGATGGCAAGAATGCCCCGGGATCAAATTCATCTGGGACTTTTCTGGGTTGAGGTTGCACATTCTCATGTGTCTGCGTGGGTTCTCGCTGGGTTCTCGAGGTTCCCTCAGCCACCGGTCAATTACAGGTCAATAATTTATGCAACTCATATCCAAGCTCATTCAGAAAGGTGTTACTTCTGTCTAAGATGCAGTGATAGTGGATCAATTGAACCAACCATTGCAAAAGCAGGATGCTGGATAGACTTTGCAAAAGTGACAAAGAACAGTGAAAATGATCATTAACTGTAAATATAAAATAATACACTGCTTGTTGCGAATGTGGTTTTGGTCTCAGTCGTGGGACACTGGACCAACTCTACACCCTCCATCGGGTGCTCCAGGGTTCATGGGAGTTTGCCCAAAGGGTCTATATGTTTTGTGGATTTGGAGAAGGCATTTGACCACGTCCCTCGTAGCATCTTGTGGAGGATGCTTCGGGGGTATGGCGTCCAGGGACCTTTACTGGGGGCTGTCTAGACTCCCTGTATGATTGGAGTCAGAGCTTGGTTCTCATTGCTGGCACTGTTCCTGTCCCAAGTATATGTTGGACTCTGGCAGGGCTGCCCTCGTTCACCTGTTCATAATCTTTATGGGCAGACTTTATAGGAGCAGCCAGGGGCCGGAGTGGGTCTGGTTTGGGGACCAAAAAATGTCATCTCTGTGCCTAGAAATGTGCCTAGGGCAGTAGACCCCACCAGGAGCATAAGGCCCACGATAGCATTATCCCTGGGATCATTGGGGTACTCAACCTCCCCCCACCAAAATAAGGTGGAAGTTCAAGGGGGACAGTACCCACACCTTTTGATCCAAAATCTTATTACTCAGTGCCCACAAGTTCTTTAAGACCCACGACACACACCTATGAACACAGAACTCATCTGCACCATTTTAATTTTGTACCCTCAATTTTAAAACCTAATACCCAGACCGCTAAAACTTTATTTCCACACCTTCAAAATCCAGTACCCACACATTAAAATCATAGTGCCAACCCTATATAGTGTAATAATTTTGTACAGATAATTTTAAAACCTAAAATCCAAACCTTTGAAACCCAACAACTACACATTTAAAACCTTTTTCACACATGTTTATACCCTGTACTCACACCTTTAAACATTTTAAAACTAAGTACTCACCTTTATATTTATTTTAATTGTGTACCTACAATTTTAAATCTAAATAACCATAACTTTATAACCTAATTGCCACTCCTTTTATACTATTTACCCAAACCTTTAAAAACAAGTACTTTCACCATTAAATCCAGTACCTGTACCTATCAAAATTAATTACCAGACCAGCACATGCAGTACCCACTCTTTTAAAACATACCTACACCTTTCAAATCAGATTACGTGACCATTAAAACCCAGTACATGCACTCCGGCTGCCAAGAGAGAGACCGGCAAGTGTGGCAATGGATTGGATGCCAGAGGGTGGAAAGAGAAAGAGCGGGAGGCCAAAGATTACGTGGAGCCGGACAGCCAAGGAAGACCTAAGTGAGCTGGGAGTCAGCTGGCATGGAGCAAGAAGGGTCGCCAGGGACCGGAGCACACGGAGGGGACTCATCACCCAATGTTCCAATGGGAACGGGAGGAACTAACTAAAACCCAGTACCAAAACCTTTACAATATGGTACCATGGGCAGGGGATGGCGTTGGTGGTGGTGCTAGTGGGGGGCGGGTGGTCATGATTGATGGGGGGCTGGGGGCCGGCCTGATGATGATGAATATATTTATTAGATAGAATGTTAGAGTACAAGTACAGTCACACAGTAGCATGTATTACAGTACAAGTACAGTCACACAGTAGCATGTATTACAGTACAAATTAAGTCAAACATCCCGTTGAAAGTCCTTAGTACAAATAAATTACTCAATTGATGCAGAATAACAATAGAAAAATAAAAATAATTTTACACCACAGATGCAAACCAACAATAAATTTAAAATAAATGACACCACAGATGCAAAATGACAATGAATGACAATGAATGACAATAACTGACAATAAATTACAATAAATTACAAAGACACTTAATATGTGCAACTTAGGAGGACAAAAAAGGGGGTGGTGGTGGGGGGGGGGGGGGTTGATCCGGAGAGAGTCGTGATGACTATCTCCGTTTCTGTCCCCCTGAAAGGTGTATTTTTAGGGCCGTTTTGAAGGAGGCCAAAGAGGTGCATGTTTTGAGGGCAGGAGTCAAACAGTTCCACCCTTGGGGGGCAGTATTGTAAAAAGATGATTTACCCATGTTAGTCCTGTAGGAGGGGGTAATCAGGTTGTTGTTTGAGCTCCCTCTAGTGTTGTGGCTGTGGGTGTCACTAAATCTGTGGAGGTGTTTATTCAGGTATGCAGGGATTGAGGGGACTGAGGGCAGAGCTGCATTGACTATTTTAAATGCCAATCCCATTTTGAGTTGTTTAACCCTGTCTTCTACCCTGAGCCATTTTAGGCTAGCAAAATGTCCAGGAAGAAGGTGGGTCATGGGCCCCAGATTGAGGAGTAGCCGAATCAGTTTGTTTTGGGAGGTTTGGAGCCTGGTTTTCAGGGACACTTTGATGTTTGAATACCAGGAGGTGCTAGCATAGTCAAAGAGGGGCTGAACGAGGCTCCAGCAAGCGTCCGGAGACAAAAGCAGACATTCTGCCCAAAACTCTTGTTCTCTGATTGACTTTTTTGATCACCTTAGTTGCCATACTATCACCAGACAGGTATTTGTCAAGAACACAGCCCAAATAGGTAATCTCTTCTTTGCTGGAGATTACTGTATTATCGACTGTGACCTTGAAATCATTAACATTTATCTCACCTAGAGAGTGTTTAGACCCAAAAAGAATAGATTCGGTTTTACGAGGGTGTAGTGACAGTTTGTTATCCGTAAGCCAAGTACGGATTTTGGGCTGCTGTGCCCCATGCTGCTGTGCTGGCCTTGACACACCGGCTGTGTTGGCAACTGCCCTTGTTGGGCCCGGGGTCACAGGGTTTCTCTTTGATGGTGATTTCACTCATGCCAGGTCCACCACGCCAGCACCTATCAAAACTCAATACGAGAGTCAACTCCTCCCCCCAGCCACTGAGTCAGTGGAAGTTGCTGGGTAACGTCTGTGGTCCTCACCCTGCTCTATCTTCTTCCTCAGATCCCCTTTTCCCTTGAATCTGGTGTTTAGGGATAACTCTTGGAATTGTGGTTGGATGAAAGGGGGTGAAACAAGGAGCACAAATAAATCCGCTGCACTTTCACCTCAGAACACTGTCTATGCCTCACTTTCTGTCTGTCCGTTTTGTTGGCTCCATGTTTTACTTTGGTGTGGCACAGCCCTCGATGGCCCAATGTAGATTCTTCTTCCGGTCTTTGACGAGAGCAGACGTTTTTTTTTTCCTCTCTCCGCCTTTCGTCCCTGCTTGCATTCTTTGTCTCGTCTCATCTGTCTGCTTTCCAGGACCCGCTGCGTGCTGACCTCTGGTCTACTAAATCATGGAATTGATTAACTGGTCTCTTAGTGCGATTGATCACATTTTTTCACCCAAAGATTGGACTCCGGGGGCCACCTGTCCAGACGGGACCCCCGCAGCAGGCTACACCATGGATCCCTGGAGAAATGGAGAGTGGTCTGTCTCACGGTCCTATCTGTAGAGGACACTGAAGATATTTGGCTGTTTGGCTTATTGGTGGGGGCGGGGCATCTGCTAATCGGGACGGGAGTTGCCCTGGTGTACCGGAAAGTCTCCAAGACGGCGGCTTTCAAAGTTCTGGATAAATTGACCATGGATCTGAAAGTGCTCTTCGGTGCTCTGGGGGACCGTGTGATGGTCCGAATCGAGGATCTGGAAAAGAGCTCAGGGATCGATCCGGGGAGGACCGGCAGAAACTGGCTCATCTGCTCCCGGAAACCTTCCTACTGCACCCCCCCCCCCCCCCCCCCTCCTCCCCGAAGGACAATTCTCCGAACTTGCCTGGTTCCTGCTTTTCATTGAAAACATTCCTGCGCGTTCCCAGCGCAGCGTCCCCAGTGCAGCGTTCCCGGTGCGGCGTCCCCAGTGCAGCGTCCCCTGTGCAGCGTCCCCAGTGCAGCGTCCCCAGTGCAGCGTCCCCAGTGCAGCGTTCCCAGTGCAGCGTCCCCAGTGCAGCGTCCCCAGTGCAGCGTCCCCAGTGCAGCGTCCCCAGTGCAGCGTCCCCAGTGCATCGTGTCGGTCCTTTCTCCGTGTGTTGTCTTGTGTACCTGATGCTTTCTGCACCTTCTCCAAGGAGAGTTGTTGGTAGCGCGATATTTGCTGCAGCCGAAGCTCACTCATCAAATCTTGTTTCAATGTTGCACTGTACTTGTACTGTGTACTTGTACTGTGTTGACAATGACAATAATAAAAGTTTTCCATGTAGGAAATAGCACTGAATAAAACATGATAGGCCAGATGGAACTCAATTCAATTCAGTTTTATTTATATAGCGCCAGATCACTGCCAGGGAACAGGACTAGAGGACGGCCCAGGAGAAGAGACATGGACGTAGTGAGGAAGGACATGAGAGTGTCTGGTGTTGGGGAGGACGATGCAAAGGACAGGACTAGAGGACGGCCCAGGAGAAGAGACATGGACGTAGTGAGGGAGGACATGAGAGTGGCTGGTGTTGGGGAGGACGATGCAAAGGACAGGACTAGAGGACGACCCAGGAGAAGAGACATGGACGTAGTGAGGGAGGACATGAGAGTGGTTGGTGTTGGGGAGGACGAAGGACAGGACTAGAGGACGACCCAGGAGAAGAGACATGGACGTAGTGAGGGAGGACATGAGAGTGGTTGGTGTTGGGGAGGACGAAGGACAGGACTAGAGGACGACCCAGGAGAAGAGACATGGACGTAGTGAGGGAGGACATGAGAGTGGTTGGTGTTGGGGAGGACGAAGGACAGGACTAGAGGACGACCCAGGAGAAGAGACATGGACGTAGTGAGGGAGGACATGAGAGTGGCTGGTGTTGGGGAGGACGATGCAAAGGACAGGACTATAGGACGGCCCAGGAGAAGAGACATGGACGTAGTGAGGGAGGACATGAGAGTGTCTGGTGTTGGGGAGGACGATGCAAAGGACAGGACTAGAGGACGGCCCAGGAGAAGAGACATGGACGTAGTGAGGGAGGACATGAGAGTGGCTGGTGTTGGGGAGGACGATGCAAAGGACAGGACTAGAGGACGACCCAGGAGAAGAGACATGGACGTAGTGAGGGAGGACATGAGAGTGGTTGGTGTTGGGGAGGACGAAGGACAGGACTAGAGGACGACCCAGGAGAAGAGACATGGACGTAGTGAGGGAGGACATGAGAGTGGCTGGTGTTGGGGAGGACGATGCAAAGGACAGGGTGAAGTGGAGAACATTGATTTGCTGTGGCGACCCCTCACGGGACAAGAAGAAAGTACTGTAGTAGTAGTAGTAGTAGTAGTAGTAGTAGTAGACCAGTTTGCCAAGAGGGCAGGTCTCGGTCACGATCACATAAACATTTTAAGTGCATGATGTCATTTTCAAGAACAAATGCAGACCCCAAAAAATTATTATATTACACAAACTTAAACATGATTACCATACCTTTAAAACGTCATACCAGCAACAATACTAAGTAATAACCACACCGTTATTACTTTTAGCCACGATTTTAAAACGTAAAAGCCACACCTTTGACTTGCAACGACTGATTATTTTGGTCCCCAAGACATCGTCATTGCAAATCCTGTTCTTGTTTTCTCTTTAGTTCAGGAAGTGCCTCATCAAGCTTTTCACTGGCGCGGGGACTATCCCGGACAGCAACATGAACCGGACATCAGAGCGACAAGGAATTACTGCCGAGGGTCAAACCGGAGAAATGGCAGCCATTGCTTCCCGGATCCCTGTGAGTGGCGTCGCAACTTCCAAGTCGGATGATTCTCCAAGCCGCTGCGGCCCATTGTCCCAGCTGCCCCTCCCAGAGAACAAAGTGTGTCCAATGTAACGAACAGTCCACTCATAAGCTTTTGTAGTCTAAATGCAGAGCGTTTCTGAGTCTCTTTGGACAAGTGTGCTTGTGTGGATAGACAGAGTGAACAGTTGACTATTGATCATGGGGGGGGGGGGGGCGGGTTCACTAACAGAAAAAGTGTGACGATCGCAGGGGGGCCTAAACACAAACATTTATTGTTTTCCAGAAAGCCACACAGAACCAAAGAACCTTTCTGGGTTCTTCATGGAACATTAACTTTCAGGTCGTGTTTGATCATCATTAAATGAAAGGAAGAATGCTTTTCTTCAGAATATTAATATATTCTCCACTATCAGCATAATTTTTATGAAACAAAAGATCCAACTAATGACCCGTACCCCGTACTATTCCTGACCGGACCAAGTGTGCATGCGGGTTGTATCCGGCCCTCGGGCCGTAGTTTCGGGAGCACAGATCATGTGCAATGAAACAAGAAGCTGCAAAAGTCATGAACCTCGACATCAGATGAGCGTTGCCACCGATGCAGCTCGCCTCCACTTCATCCTCAGCTTCTCCTCTGAAGCCCTCTAACGGCAGATCTGTCTGAAATGAAAATAACATTTTATTCGGTACTGCAGTATTGATCATATACATATACAGATACTTTATAACCTCGTGTGAACATTGTCTTCCTTGAGTTTATTTCAAGCACAATCTCTGTTAGATTTTTGTTCTCGAGCAACTTGAGACAAATTACCAAAAAAAAGAATTAATAATCATGAAATTCTTTGCTTGTGAAAACATGTCTTACTCATTTCAAACAATATAAATGTTGTTCCGTGTAACAAATTATTTGGAGAAATCCAAACACAGTTCAGATTAACAGACATAAGTTTGTGGTAAATCAACACAAAAGTGTAGTTAAAATAATAAACATTAATACTGAGACAAGTCAATTATATAGAAGTTAAGGAGTGTAAAACATTACATTCTAGAAATGAGTGATTTTTACATTTAAATTGTAAAATTAATAAAGCATCGATGTTGTGTTTTGTTTGGGGGGGGGGGGTATCTATTACATACCTGCCAACTAATACGGTTTTCCCCTATTTCCGTATGGGAAAACCGGGAAAACCCTCCTGGTCGTACAGGTGGGTGTATGTAAACCGAGTATATCTGCACCATTCCATCATAACGATAGTAACAGTAATATTTAGAGAAATACAATGACAATGTTAAAGAGTTAGGGGCTAGAGTAGGGGGATAGGGGCTAGGGTCAATGGTTGGAGTTAGGGGGGGGTTAAGGTTAGGGAGTTAGGGACTAGGGTAGGAGGTTAGGGGCTCGGGTAGGGGGTCAATGGTTGGAGTTAGGGGGTTACGGTTCGGGGCTACGGCAAGCAGTGGCTTTACATTGTCTTCTACTTAACTTTGTGATGCATGTTTGTTCGTTATTTGTGCATATTCATCAGAATCTGTTGTATTCCCCGTCCTGCGTTGTGATTCCTAATGTTCAGAGAAAATGACCAGCGTGGTGTTTTCAGTGTACTGTCCGTGTTCCAATCCTATTTAGTCTGTTGACAGAAGCATTAGTGCCCTGATGCCAAAAACACGTGTGAGTCCTTGACTGGCACAAGCATTTCTCTCAACAAAGAACTTATCCTTTTTATTAGCCTCCATTCTTTGATGTAAATGCCCACATGAAGCGGATAAGTGATATACGTGATGTGTGTTTTTGAGAATAAAACGTGTGCCTGCGCTTTGGTGTGGAGTTTAGCATTGAACTTCCTTCAACAGGCTGGAATCCCATATTAGATGGGATTCCACGTGTTTCCATGCCGCCAGAACAACAGGGACGCACCACGTTTTGTTGAGTATTATTATAACCGATTTACATGAACGTCTCATTTTGGTGACGACACATAATAACACTGATCAACAGGGGTTAAGATTGGCTGGGGCGGGACCCCCACCTGGAGGGGGCCGGACTCATGGATATAGGAAGACGCGGACGCAGAGGGCGGCCCTTTGTTCGGACCTGAGACTCACACACGGAACAGGATCGAACCTCAGCGCTGATAATCCAAATCAACTGCACTGATCTGCATTTATATAAATATCTTAATCGTGACCAAAATCCTCTTTATTGACCACGCACCCACACGGAGAAGAAAGAACCGGGGAGGGTTAAGGAAAACCTTAACAGGAACATGCACTTTGGTGAACTGGAGGCTTTAGAACTGCCTGTGGACGTGAGTGTAAAGTTTTTTTCTCGCGTCGTCTGGGACTGCAACGTTATGTTCACCACAGAGACGTGGCTACAACCGCTAATCCCCGACGCTGCAGTCCAGCTAGCGGACCGGACGCTACACCGGCACCGGAACGGGACACTCGGGTAAGAGCAGAGGAGGGGGGCTGTGTGTTTACGTTCACGGGTGGTGTTGTAACAGCAGGACCGTTGAGACCCGTTGCTGTCCTGATATCGAGGTTCTGGCTGTCTCGTGCAGGCCTTTTTATCTACCAAGGGAGCTAACGGTGGTCATCGTGATAGCTGTTTACATCCCGCCCGATGCTAACGTTAGCATAGCCCTCGGCCTGCTGCGAGTGTAAACAAGCACCAGCTCGCTCACCCTGACGGAGTCCTGATCGTTGCCGGTGACTTCAATCAAGCGTGTTTAAAGACTGTTCTGCCAAAGTTCGTCCAGAACGTGAAGTGTCCCACCAGAGGGGACAAAATCCTGGATCGTGTTTATTGTAACATTAAACACGCTTACAAGGCCGCCCCCCTCCCCCACCTGGCTGGATCAGACCATCTCTGCCTGCGTCTCACCCCCGCATACACCCCCCTCCGGAGGAGAACAAAGCCACAAATAAAGACAATAACAACGTGGCCTGAGGACGCTCTCCCTCAGCTACAAGACTGTTTCTCCAACACTCACTGGGACATTTTCGACAGCGACAACCTGCAGGAATACACAGACACTGTACTTTCCTACATCAAGAACTGTGTGGACACTGTCACAGTCAGTAAACGGATCCGGGTTTTCCCAACCAGAAGCCCTGGAATGCCAGTGAAGTGCAGGAACTCCTCAGACTCCAGAACACCGCCTTCAGGTCTGGCAACAAGACCCTCTACAGCGAGGCCAGAGCAGACCTGAGGAGAGGCATCAAGGAGGCCAAGGAGGCCAAGGGGGCCGACAAACGGAGGATTGAGGAGCACTTCGCCGGGAACAATCCAAGGAGGATGTGGCAGGGAATTCAACCCACAACCCACTACAAGAACAGCAAGCAGGAGACTGAACGGGGACGCCTCGCTGGCAGAGGAATTAAATCATTTCTTTGCCCGCTTTGAGGCCGACAGACCGGGCACGGTCACACCCCACCAGCCCCCCCCCCTGCAGCAGCACACTGATACTTCAGGAACAGGAAGTGAGACGTGTGCTGAGGACTGTAAACCCCAGGAAGGCTGCAGGGCCGGACGGAGTACCTGGGAAGGTACTCAAAGCCTGTGCTGATCAGCTGACCGGGGTCTTCACCACCATCTTCAACCGCTCCCTGTCACAGTCCATCGCCCCCCCCCCCCCCCCCGCCTGAAATCTGCCACCGTCATCCCGGTCCCCAAAAAGTCGGCCATCGACAGTCTGAATGATCACAGGCCTGTTGCACTTACGCCTGTGATCATGAAGTGCTTCGAGAGGCTGATGGAAAACCACATCAAAGACGCACCCCCCCCCCCACTCTGGACCCCCACCAATTCGCCTACAGAGCAAACCGCTCCACTGATGATGCCATCGCCACAGCGCTTCACACTGCACCGAGTCACCTGGACCACCGGGGGCACTACGTGAGGCTGCTTTTTGTGGATTACAGTTCAGCGTTCAACACGATAATCCCGGACATTTTAACTGTTAAACTCTCCGCCTCCATCTGCACCTGGATTAAGGACTTCCTGTCTGACCGCACCCAAAGGGTCAGACTCGGCTCCCACCTCTCCCCCACCGTCACACTCAACACCGGCTCCCCTCAAGGATGTGTACTGAGTCCGCTCCTGTACTGTGTACTGAGTCCGCTCCTGTACTGTGTACTGAGTCCGCTCCTGTATTGTGTACTGAGTCCGCTCCTGTACTGTGTACTGAGTCCGCTCCTGTACTGTGTACTGAGTCCGCTCCAGTACTGTGTACTGAGTCCGCTCCTGTACTGTGTACTGAGTCCGCTCCTGTACTGTGTACTGAGTCCGCTCCTGTACTGTGTACTGAGTCCGCTCCTGTACTCGCTGTACACCTACGACTGCACGGATCCCTCCAACGCCATCATCAAGTTCTCTGATGACACCATCGTGGTCGGGCTCATCTCGGGCGGAGACGAGTCAGCGTACAGAGATGAGGTTGGTAAACTGGTGGCGTGGTGCTCGGTGAATAACCTTTCATTGAACGCCACGAAAACTAAAGAACTCATCCTGGACTTCCATAGCGCAGCCCAGACCCGGCTCCACTGACCACCATGGGGGGCTGCGTGGAGAGGGTCCACTGACCATCATGGGGGTCTGCGTGGCGTGGAGGGGGTCCCCTCATTCAGGTTCCTGGGGTCCACATCACCGACGACCTGTCCTGGTCTGCTAACACCACGGCGGTGGTGAAGAAGGCCCAGCAGCGACTCCACTTCCTGAGGGTGCTCAGGAGGAACCCCCTGGAGGAGAAGCTGCTGGTGGCCTTCTACAGAGCCCCCTGGAGAGCATCCTGGGTACTGCATCACGGTGTAGTACTGCATCACGGTGTAGTACTGCATCACGGTGTGGTACTGCATCACGGTGTGGTACTGCATCACGGTGTGATACTGCATCACGGTGTAGTACTGCATCACGGTGTGGTACTGCATCACGGTGTAGTACTGCATCACGGTGTAGTACTGCATCATGGTGTGGTACTACATCAGGGTGTAGTACTGCATCACGGTGTGGTACTGCATCACGGTGTAGTACTGCATCACGGTGTAGTACTGCATCACGGTGTAGTACTGCATCATGGTGTGGTACTACATCAGGGTGTAGTACTGCATCACAGTGTGGTACTGCATCACGGTGTAGTACTGCATCACGGTGTGGTACTGCATCACGGTGTGATACTGCATCATGGTATAGTATGCATCATGGTGTAGTACTGCATCACGGTGTGGTACTGCATCACGGTGTGGTACTGCATCACGGTGTAGTACTGCATCACGGTGTGATACTGCATCACGGTGTGGTACTGCATCACGGTGTAGTACTGCATCACGGTGTGGTACTGCATCACGGTGTGATACTGCATCATGGTATAGTATGCATCATGGTGTAGTACTGCATCACGGTGTGGTACTGCATCACGGTGTGGTACTGCATCACGGTGTAGTACTGCATCACGGTGTGATACTGCATCACGGTGTGGTACTGCATCACGGTGTAGTACTGCATCACGGTGTGGTACTGCATCACGGTGTGGTACTGCATCATGGTGTGGTACTGCATCACGGTGTAGTACTGCATCACGGTGTGATACTGCATCACGGTGTGGTACTGCATCACGGTGTAGTACTGCATCACGGTGTAGTACTGCATCACGGTGTGGTACTGCATCACGGTGTGGTACTGCATCACGGTGTGATACTGCATCACGGTGTAGTACTGCATCACGGTGTGATACTGCATCACGGTGTGGTACTGCATCACGGTGTAGTACTGCATCACGGTGTAGTACTGCATCACGGTGTGGTACTGCATCACGGTGTGGTACTGCATCACGGTGTAGTACTGCATCACGGTGTAGTACTGCATCACGGTGTGGTACTGCATCACGGTGTAGTACTGCATCACGGTGTGGTACTGCATCACGGTGTAGTACTGCAGAGAGTGATCAACACAGCCCAGAAGATCTCTGGCTGCTCTCTGCCCCCCCCTGGACTGTATCTCCGGCTGCTCTCTGCCCCCCCTGGACTGTATCACCGGCTGCTCTCTGCCCCCCCCTGGACTGTATCACCGGCTGCTCTCTGCCCCCCCTGGACTGTATCTCCAGCTCTCGCTACCTCAGCAGAGCTACAAACATTGTCAGAGACTCCTCCCACCCTGGACACACCTTGTTCAACCTGTTGCCCTCAGGGTGGCGCTACAGGCTGAACAAGAGCAGGACCAACAGACTCAGGGACAGTTTTATACCGAGAGCCATCAGCGCTCTGAACAGCAATCAGGATTAAACAGGACAATCAGTCACTATCTGCGATAACTATATGTGCAATAACTATATGTGCAATAACTAATGTACTCTACTACCTCATGCAAAGTACTGGCCAATCGCACTGCATGCACTGCTCACTTTAAATATGTCTTTTTTTATTCTGTGAATTTTGTTACATTTACCTGCACTTTCTGTTATTAGTGAACTGTATGTTGTACTACGCACCGGACGGAGCAGCGCTCTTATCTCTTTGCATAGCCACTATGCCAAGACAATAAAGGCTTTCTATTTTGATTGATCCTGTGATGAAGTAGCAAACTGCCCAGGGTCCGCCCTGAAGCGTCAGCGGTCTCAGGACTCCCCGTGAACCTGCTAAGAACAGCCGTTCTAAATGAAGGTTTGATATAAAAATGGTCAGGCAGGGTAGTGTTACGTGTGAATGATGAAACCGGTATATTCCCTTCAGAGTGAATGAGTGAATGAGTGAATGCATGTACATTCAATACAAATATTAGCATAGCAAAATGTAAACAACAGATTTCTCTGTACTTCCCTCAGCGTGCTCATGCTGCTTCCTGGTGTCAGGTAAAGGTGGCGTGTAACGAGAGACGATTTTGCCCCTGAGATCATGAAGGGGGGTCATTAGTCAGTTGATCTGACGAGATGGGCCAACATGGGGGCTTGGACCCCCTAACCCAGTGTTTCCCAACCTTTTTTGAGCCGCGGCACATTTTTTACATTTACGAAATCCTGGGGCACACCACCAACCAAAATGAGACAAACTGACACTCTAACAGTACATATTATATTAGATGACCTTTATTATAATATATAGAGTTAATAATACCGTTTTTTAATGTATTTATACTTAGTGGGAAACCTGGGGCTGTTTGGATGAACACAAAATGGATATCCTGCAGTAATGGTAGAAAGACACACACAAAGCTCTTCCTCATCAGCTCTCAGTCTCTCTGTTTTTAGTTTTTATCGCCGTCGAGCTTGAGAAGCTCAGCTCACACAGATATGTGGTTGAAAACGGGAGCAATGTCAGAATAGCTTTGTTGAACGGGGAACTCCTCGGCAACAGGTAACCAGAAACTGTCCAAAGGAAGATCAGCAAAGTTTAGCTTTAAACCACCATCTTGTTTCAGTTCAGAGTTCCTCTTGCTCCTTTGAAGTCAGGTCCTTTCCAGCGCCGGATGCTGAGCTGTGTGGGTCCCGAACCCAGTCAAGGCATTCTGTGGAGGCTGAATAGAAATAAAATGACAACTTCTCCTCAAGAGTTTTCAAATGTGGGCCAATCACCTCGCTCATTGCAGCAGCGTTCCCATCATGCAGTTCCTCGGTGAGTGGGAACATCTCAAGATGGCGGAGCATCTCGTTTACCTTTACTAGCTGCAGTATTAATGTTTCTGCCACAGTGTGGGACTTTCTGATTTAGCTTCAAGTTCAGCAACTAGGTAGCTAGCTTTGAGGACTCTCTCCTTTACCTTTGAGGTTTCTCTAAAAACAGTTCCCTGTTTCTCATTGTTTGTACGTTAGCGTACGAAATAGCAGCAGAGAGGAACTGAGCGACACCGTGCTCAGGTCTGAAGAGCGATCTATGGGCGGAACACACTTTACTACTGCACAGACACCCGACAATGTTTAATTAGGTGTTGTTAGAAAAAACTAAAATTAGAACTGTTTAAGATTCTGGGTGGACGGATGAATATTCTGCAGCCCAGATTAGCACCATGAACGTCATCAGCACATGATGAACGGTTTGTCAGAGCTGGTGCTCTTAAAAAGGCTGAGTATAATTGCTGGTTTAAAAATATTCCATGGTGTCAGTCTTTTTTTCCAGCAGATGAAAGAGGACGGCCGCTTTCCATTTCCCCTGCATTTTGAAACCCATCATTAAATGCGAAGAAGATAAGAGATCATTTTGTCAAGGCTTCAGTGTTCATATTGAATCTCAGGGTGGGAAAATGGCCTTCATGAAAACGCGCTGTGGTTTGTGTCTGTGATTCAGATCAAACTAAAGATAAATCCAAATCTCAATGAGATATTTAGACTGGAACAAGTTCCAAAATAATATCCCTTGAGAGATAAATAAATATAAATAATCTATTTCACTTCTTTTGGAGGGGGGCATTTCTTTAGCAGGCTAATCTGGGTAAATGATACTTTTCATTGTTCATTCTATTTCTAAATATCATAATTACTTTACAATCCAAATCCAAACAAAACTTCATCCTGTCATAGTCTGTCCTTAATTGGATTGCAAATGCAATCTGAATTCCAAAAAAGTATGGACGAAGGGGAACACGAAAAAGGTCGATTAAACATCTTCAGCTAATCCAGAATGCAGCAGCTCAGGTTCTGATCCAGAACGCAGCATCTCAGGTTCTGATCCAGAACGCAGCAGCTCAGGTTCTGATCCAGAATGCAGCAGCTCGTGTTCTGATCCAGAACGCAGCAGCTCAGGTTCTGATCCAGAACGCAGCAGCTCGTGTTCTGATCCAGAATGCAGCAGCTCAGGTTCTGATCCAGAATGCAGCAGCTCAGGTTCTGATCCAGAACGCAGCAGCTCAGGTTCTGATCCAGAACGCAGTAGCTCGTGTTCTGATCCAGAACGCAGCAGCTCGGGTTCTGATCCAGAACGCAGCAGCTCGGGTTCTGATCCAGAATGCAGCATCTCGTGTTCTGATCCAGAATGCAGCAGCTCGGGTTCTGATCCAGAATGCAGCAGCTCAGGTTCTGATTCAGAACGCAGCAGCTCGGGTTCTGATCCAGAACGCAGCAGCTCAGGTTCTGATCCAGAACGCAGCAGCTCGTGTTCTGATCCAGAACGCAGCAGCTCGGGTTCTGATCCAGAACGCATCAGCTCGTGTTCTGATCCAGAATGCAGCAGCTCGGGTTCTGATCCAGAACGCAGCAGCTCGGGTTCTGATCCAGAACGCAGCAGCTCGTGTTCTGATCCAGAACGCAGCAGCTCGGGTTCTGATCCAGAACGCAGCAGCTCGTGTTCTGATCCAGAACGCAGCAGCTCAGGTTCTGATCCAGAACGCAGCACCTCGGGTTCTGATCCAGAATGCAGCAGCTCAGGTTCTGATCCAGAACGCAGCAGCTCGTGTTCTGATCCAGAATGCAGCAGCTCGGGTTCTGATCCAGAACGCAGCAGCTCGGGTTCTGATCCAGAACGCAGCAGCTCGTGTTCTGATCCAGAACGCAGCAGCTCGGGTTCTGATCCAGAACGCAGCAGCTCGTGTTCTGATCCAGAACGCAGCAGCTCAGGTTCTGATCCAGAATGCAGCACCTCGGGTTCTGATCCAGAACGCAGCAGCTCGGGTTCTAACAGGAACCAGACTGAGAGAACACATTTCCCCTGTTCTGGCGTCTCTGCATTGGCTTCCTGTTAGGGAACGGATTGAATATAAAATCCTTCTACTCACTTTTAAAGCCCTCACCAGCCAGGCCCCTCCTTACCTTACAGAGATGATTATCCCGTATTGCCCCACTAGAACCCTGCGGTCCCAAAATGCTGGCCTGCTCGTGGTTCCTAAAATATCCAAGAGCAGACAGGGGGGCGGAGCTTCCAGTTGTCAAGCTCCTTTATTGTGGAATCAGCTCCCTGATTGGTTCCTGAGACAGACACCATCTCTATGTTCAAGAGTAGATTAAAGACTTTCCTTTTTAACAAAGCTTATAACTAATCGATGCAGTAATCAATATAATCAATCTGCTGTCATTAGGCAGCATTGGTGGCTTACCATCATGACACACTGAGCTCCTCCCCCTTTATCTGATTATTTATGTTATAAATATATGTCAGTAATATCTCTCTCTTCCTGTAGTCTTGTTCTCTCTCTCCCTCTGTTTGTCCCTCTCTC
Source organism: Brachionichthys hirsutus (assembly GCF_040956055.1). Lineage (NCBI taxonomy): Eukaryota > Metazoa > Chordata > Actinopteri > Lophiiformes > Brachionichthyidae > Brachionichthys > Brachionichthys hirsutus. The sequence goes on from NC_090903.1 coordinate 905,551, forward strand.
TCTTTCAGGTCCTTCTGTCCGTGGTGCTGCAGAACCTGGACCTCTGTCCCTCATCGCTGATGTCCATATCACTAGCATTAGCATTTATAGCATTATATCGCTAGCATTAGCATTTATAGCTTCATACATCTTGTTTCTCTCTCTCTCTCTCTACCCAGCCGGTCAGACAGATGGCTGTCCACCAAGAGCCTAGGTTCTGTCCAAGGTTTCTGCCTGTTAAAGGGAAGTTTTTCCTTGCCTCCGTCTCCAAAGTTCTTGCTCTTGTGGGTCAGGGGGGCAGAAACAGAGATAGTCATCACGACTCTCTCCGGATCAATCCCCCCTTTTTTTTGTCCACCTACGTTGTACATATTATGTGTCTTTGTAATTTATTGTTATTTTATATCTGTGGAGTAATTTATTTTTAATGTATTGTTATTTTGCATCAATTGAGTAATGTAATATTAGTTTTATTTGTATTGTTAGATGTCGATGATTTATGTACGAAGGACTTTCAATGGAAACAAGACCGCAAGAAATGCTCCTCTTAGACAGGATGTTTGACTGTACTTGTACTGTAATACATGCTACTGTGTGACTGTACTTGTACTGTAATACATGCTACTGTTTGACTGTACTTGTACTGTAATACACGTTACTGTGTGACTGTACTTGTACTGTAATACATGCTACTGTGTGACTGTACTTGTACTGTAATACATGCTACTGTTTGACTGTACTTGTACTGTAATACATGCTATTGTTGACTGTACTTGTACTGTAATACATGCTACTGTGTGACTGTACTTGTACTGTAATACACGCTACTGTTTGACTGTACTTGTACTGTAATACATGCTACTGTGTGACTGTATTTGTACTGTAATACATGCTACTGTGTGACTGTACTTGTACTGTAATACATGCTACTGTTTGACTGTACCTGTACTGTAATACACGCTACTGTTAGACTGTACTTGTACTGTAATACATGCTACTGTTTGACTGTACCTGTACTGTAATACACGCTACTGTTAGACTGTACTTGTACTGTAATACATGCTACTGTTTGACTGTACTTGTACTGTAATACACGCTACTGTGTGACTGTACTTGTACTGTAATACATGCTACTGTGTGACTGTACTTGTACTGTAATACACGCTACTGTTTGACTGTACCTGTACTGTAATACACGCTACTGTGTGATTGTACTTGTACTGTAATACATGCTACTGTTTGACTGTACTTGTACTGTAATACACGCTACTGTGTGACTGTACTTGTACTGTAATACATGCTACTGTGTGACTGTACTTGTACTGTAATACACGCTACTGTGTGACTGTACTTGTACTGTAATACATGCTACTGTGTGACTGTACTTGTACTGTAATACATGCTACTGTTTGACTGTACCTGTACTGTAATACACGCTACTGTTAGACTGTACTTGTACTGTAATACATGCTACTGTTTGACTGTACCTGTACTGTAATACACGCTACTGTTAGACTGTACTTGTACTGTAATACATGCTACTGTTTGACTGTACTTGTACTGTAATACACGCTACTGTGTGACTGTACTTGTACTGTAATACACGCTACTGTTTGACTGTACCTGTACTGTAATACACGCTACTGTGTGACTGTACTTGTACTGTAATACATGCTACTGTTTGACTGTACCTGTACTGTAATACACGCTACTGTTAGACTGTACTTGTACTGTAATACATGCTACTGTTTGACTGTACTTGTACTGTAATACACGCTACTGTGTGACTGTACTTGTACTGTAATACACGCTACTGTTTGACTGTACCTGTACTGTAATACACGCTACTGTGTGACTGTACTTGTACTGTAATACATGCTACTGTTTGACTGTACCTGTACTATAATCAGAATCAGAATCAGAATCAGAATCAGAAGTGGTTTATTGTCAGTGAGGGTTCAGACTAGGAATGTTTCTCGGTGAAGTCGTGCTACATCTAACATTAATGACAAAATACAAAAACCATACAAGTACAGACACATCAGCAGCAGCAGGAGTGGATACACAGATGTGTACTAGCAGCAGTAAACTAGCGTCATCACGCAGTGCAAATGGAACAGTGCAAGTTGTATTCAGGAGTCCGGGACAGAATTATTAAGTGTTCATTAGTCTTACGGCTGAGGGAAAGAAGCTGTTCTTGTGGCGGGAGGTTCTGGTCCGGATGGACCGTAGCCTTCTGCCTGAGGGGAGAGGGTCAAAGAGTCCGTGTCCAGGGTGAGAAAGGTCGGCTGTGATCCGACCTGCACGCCTCCGAGTCCTGGAGACCTGCAGGTCCTGGAGTGATGGCAGCTTGCAGCCCATCACCTTCTCCGCAGCACGTACAATGCGCTGCACTCTGTGTCTGTCCCTGGTGGTGGCGCCAGCGTACCACACGGTGATGGAGGAGGTGAGGACGGACTCCACGATGGAGGTGTAGAACTGCACCAACATCTGGGTTCGCAGCTTGAGTTTCCTCAGCTGCCGCAGGAAGTACATCCTCTGCTGAGCCTTCTTGATGAGGGAGCTGATGGTCGGCTCCCACTTGAGGTCCCGGGTGATGGTGGTGCCCAGGAAGCGGAAAGAGTCCACGATGGAGATGGGGGTAGGGGAGTCTGTGAGGGAGAGGGGGGACGGTGGGGCTGTGACTTTCCTGAAGTCGACAATCATCTCCACTGTTTTCTGGCTGTTCAGGTCCAGGTTGTTGCTGCTACACCAGGACACCAGCCGGTCCACCTCCCTCCTATAGGCCGACTCATCACCGTCCGAGATGAGCCCGATGAGGGTGGTGTCGCCCGCAAACTTAATCAGTTTGACGGACTGATGGCTGGAGGTGCAGCAGTTGGTGTACAGGGAGAAGAGCCAGGGGGAAAGTACACAGCCCTGGGGGGATCCGGTGCTGATAGTCAGGGTGTCCGAGACCGTAGACCCCAGCCGCACATGCTGCCTCCGCTCCGTCAGGAAGTCGGTGATCCACCAGCAGAGGGAGTCGGGCACGTCGAGCTGGAGCAGCTTGTCCTGGAGCAGTCCCGGGAGGATGGTGTTGAAAGCTGAGCTGAAGTCCACAAACAGGATCCTGGCGTAGGTTCCTGGGGAGTCCAGATGCTGCAGGATGTAGTGGAGGGCCAGATTGACTGTGTCGTCTACAGACCTGTTGGCTCGGTAGGCAAACTGCAGCGGGTCCAGGAGGGGGGCGGTGAGGGTCTTCAGGTGCTGGAGAATCAGGCGCTCAAAAGACTTCCTGACTACAGATGTCAGCGCTATCGGTCTGTAGTCACTAAGTCCTGTGATCCTTGTCTTCTTGGGGACAGGAACAATGGTGGACTTGAAGCAGGCTGGAACACGACAGGACTCCAGGGAGGTGTTAAAGATGTCTGTGAAGACAGGAGTCAGCTCACTGGTACAGTGTTTCAGGGTGGGGGCAGCTGTCCGGCCCCGCAGCTTTACGGGGGTTCAGCTTTGTGAACTGTCTGTGCACATCCTGCTCCTGGATGCAGAGGACAGTGGGGGGGGGGGAGAGTCTATGGAGGCATTTGGCGGTTTGCCCTCCATGTTGTGGGTGGAGGAGGGGGTGACTGGAGGGGTGTGGGGGGCTGGTTGGTTGAAGCAGCAGTAGTGCATGTTTAAGCGCTGAGCAAGCGGCAGGTCGTTCAGGGCTCGGGGGGCTTTGGGCTTGTAGTTGGTAATGCCCCCCCCTCCAAACTGCTGCAGGGTCGTTAGCAGAGAACTGCTGCTGGAGTCTGCGTGAATATACTGATTTAGCGTTCTTCAGCTCCCTGCTGAACCTGTACTTCACCTCCTTGTAGCTGTCTCTGTCTCCGCTCCTGCGTGCTGCCTCTCTCTCACGTCTGATCTGGCTGAGCTTCGGCGTGTACCTGTACTGTAATACATGCTACTGTGTGACTGTACTTGTACTGTAATACATGCTACTGTGTGACTGTACCTGTACTGTAATACATGCTACTGTGTGACTGTACTTGTACTGTAATACATGCTACTGTGTGACTGTACTTGTACTGTAATACATGCTACTGTTTGACTGTACCTGTACTGTAATACACGCTACTGTGTGACTGTACTTGTACTGTAATACATGCTACTGTTTACTGTACTTGTACTGTAATACATGCTACTGTGTGACCGTACTTGTACTGTAATACATGCTACTGTGTGACTGTACTTGTACTGTAATACATGCTACTGTGTGACTGTACTTGTACTGTAATACATGCTACTGTGTGACTGTACTTGTACTGTAATACATGCTACTGTTTACTGTACTTGTACTGTAATACATGCTACTGTGTGACTGTACTTGTACCCTAACATTCTATCTAATAAATATATTCTCATCAGGCTGGGTTCTGTTTCCCTGAGTGACTTCCTGTTGTGATCCGGCGCTACATAAATGAAACCGCATTGGACGTAGGGGGGGTCTGATCCAGGGGGGTCTGATCCAGGGGGGTCTGATCCAGGGGGGTCCGTACACGAGGACCGCTCGCTGGCCGAGGCAAACTAAACAAAAACCAAACAATCTGCAAACACGGTTCCATTTAATTCCAATAAATGAAAATGTATCCTGAAATCCATTTAACGTCACAAAACCATTGAACACGACATCACAATGCTGAGAAGAGAGATCAGACGACAGAGAAACGTTCGGAGAGTCCAGTCAGAATGAAACCACTTCCTGTTGGAGCCGGTTCTGTCCAGGTTCTGTTTGAGCCGAGGACCTTCGGCTTCTCACCCACAGCGACACGACACAAGACCTCCTAGCGCTTTGATCCCGAGTGCACGGCAGACCCATGAAGGCTATTTAAAGGTACATGGTGCATCTCGGACCTTCATCTGCTCACAGCAGTTAGAATAGTTCAAATATTAATTATACAATTCATATTCCCATAAACACAAATGAAAGCAAAGAGACGAGGAAATAATGAACGTCATCTCTCTGCAGCTTTATCCGGTTGATGTGTGTAATTAAATGTGAGAATACACAGGAAGCTAGGTAAATATTAAGTTGGGGAGTCCATAAAGAGCGTAGTTGAAGGCAGAGGGCTTGAGAGGCATTTTCAGAGGCTCTTGACCTGCGGGAGAAAGACAGAATATTCACGACTCAAATCCAAACGGACACGGCTCTGCTAAACCAGGACGAGTTCTCTCCTCTTCTGGATTCCTATTATTTGTAACTATAAATACAGATAATAATATGCTAAATGAGGAGGTACCATGTGATCCGGAGCCCATGTGATCCACGTCTGAAGTGTCCCCTGTCCTCAGGGCATGGACAGCCTGGCCAGAGGTCCGTCGGACCGTCAGTAAATCTGCAACACATGAAGCTAGTTTTGGTGTTCTGTGTTCTCGCTCTGGGCAGGACTGGCTGACTCTTCCAGCTGGGCTAGCCCCCCCCCCCCCCCCCTGCAACACCTGGACTAGCCCCCCCTCCTGCAACACCTGGGCTAGCCCCCCCTCCTGCCACGACGCCTGGACTAGCCCCCCTCCTGCAACACCTGGACTAGCCCCCCTCCTGCCACACCTGGGCTAGGCCCCCCTCCTGCAACACCTGGGCTAGGCCCCCCTCCTGCCACACCTGGGCTAGCCCCCCTCCTGCAACACCTGGGCTAGCCCCCCCTCCTGCCACACCTGGGCTAGCCCCCCCTCCTGCAACACCTGTGTGTTAGATATTTGAGTTCTGCAGCACGCTCACAATACACAGGGTGCACAAACACTCTTAGTTTCTTTATCTCTACATACTCTGAGGTAATAATCACACACATAGATTAATCACATATAAAGTATCACACATTGTAACTGATACATGATGGGAATAAGTCAGGGCCCTAACGGCCCATCCCAGGAGGAGGGTGTTTTCATGCCCACTATAAAGATCACTGCCGTAGAACATTCGGGACTCTTCTACAGAGCCCCCCCCCCCGCGTCTGTAGGAGAGTCCAGCGCTGTGTTTCCTTACCAGCTTTGTACTTACTGAATACCTTCAGTAAACTTGATTCATTTTATAATCCTGACTCATTATTGAATAAACACCTCCAACATGAGATATAATAAAAGAACCGGGGAAAAAGGAGAAACCTAACATGGGCTAGCCCCCCTCCTGCAACACCTGGGCTAGCCCCCCTCCTGCCACGACGCCTGGGCTAGCCCCCCTCCTGCCACGACGCCTGGGCTAGGCGTACAGCTGATCCTGCCTTTGCTCCGCCCAAAGGAACCGAGACCCTCCTTTTCAGGAGGACTTTTTTGATCCTCTCCAGAGTCCGGATGCGCGTTCCCACTGGCCCAAACGGAGCGGATTATCCAAGGAAAGGAAGGGAGCAAACTGCGGCAGTGTGAAAGCAGCCTTTGACTCCGTCTAGAAAACGAGCCGCTGATAATGCAGGCAGGACGCCACCTACTGTCTAGGACCGTGGCCGTGCTCCGTGCGTCCTGCAGACGGCTGCCGCTCCACTGCTGCAGGACAACACAGCTGATCCCGTCCAGACTCAGCAGCAGAGCCGTCTCCACGGACTTCCCCAAGCGAAGCTGCCCTCTGATAGACAGGTGGACCATCGGGACACAGTCCAGAACAGGCAGCAAGAGCTTCAAAAAGAGGTCTCCTTACCTGCTGTCCATGTCCAGATGGGACAGGTGGGGGACACTGCTGTCGTTCTGAACCGGCTCAAACAGCAGAGCCATCCAACATTCTAGAAAAGGGCACCCATCATTCGAATTATGCAGCAATAAATAAAGTGATAATAAATAAAGTGATAATAAAGTTGGAAACTGTTACCAAAAGAAACATTTGAGAACATTCAAGCAGCAAAAAAAGAAATTTATTCTACGAGAACAGACAACAGAACCAAAACAATGTAGACCAGGGGTGTCAAAGTCAAATGGACGGAGGGCCAAATGAAGAATGTAGCTGATCGAATGCTCATTGATGAATGTTAAAATGGCCGCATATAGTCAAGCTGCTCTTCAGATTGATGGACGGCTGGTCTATTCGCTCTGAACGGTGTTCCTGCTTTTTTTCAGGGTAAACTTCATCACAAACTTTAAGCAGACGGTCTTTGATGAAATCCCCGTCTGTAAACGGCCGGGCTGATTTAGCGATCTCTTCTGCCAGAATAAAACTGGCCTCGACAGCCTGCTTTGTGATTTGGCTTTTCTGAACAGAGCCTGTTGAACTTTGAGGCCTCGTTTTAATTCCTCAACCTTCTGTAGCCTTTGTTCCGTGTCCGTATTCTTGTTTTTGTCCGTGTTTCGTTCCATAATGTCTCAGATTATACTCTTTCAGTACCCCACACTTCCTCCACACAGAAGACACGCAGGTTCTCCAGCTACCTCCATGAACATGGACTCCGACCCCCACCTTGAAACCCCGGTTCTCAGGGTCCACCTTCCGTTCTGCCATTTTTGATGTGTATCTGAAAGTTAACTTTACCGTTATGCTAACGACTGCTGCGCTAATAAATATGGAAATGAAGCGGCCGACTGCTCGGTGCGTCACCGTTGCATTGTGGGAAATGTAGTATTGGTGCGTGTAAAAGATCTGTGGGCTGCCGGCTGGTTCTAATAATAATCAATATCATCCCAGGGGCCGTAGAAAACCTTCTTGTGGGCCTGATGTGGCCCCCGGGCCTTGACTTTGACATATGTGATGTAGGCGACATTCAAAGTAGGACAAATAAGTAAATAAGCAACAAATACTCTTTCCATGTAGTTATTAAGTAAAATAAAATAGAAGAAATCTTTTCAGTTTCAGAGGAAGTCGTGTTTGTTTGTCGGCACGATTCCACAAAAACTAAACATTCTGTGTGCTGCTGTCTCTCGGTGTGTGTCTCTCGGTGTGTGTCTCTCGCTGTGTGTCTGTCGGTGTGTGTCTCTCGCTGTGTGTCTGTCGGTGTGTGTCTCTCGCTGTGTGTCTCTCGCTGTGTGTCTGTCTGTCGGTGTGTGTCTGTCGGTGTGTGTCTGTCGGTGTGTGTCTGTCGCTGTGTTTCTGTCGGTGTGTGTCTGTCGGTGTGTGTCTGTCGGTGTGTGTCTGTGTCTCTCTTCCTGATGGAGTTTCAGTGCAGATTTTTCTGTACAAAATGAAATCAGAAGGCGACAGCAGTTCCTTCATTTAACTCAGAGCTGCAGTCGATCAGATTTAGTTCATCAATAACAGTAGAAGCAGAGTGTGTTAGTATAACCCCCCCCCCCCTCATCACCTCAGTCGATCAGATTTAGTTCATCAATAACAGTAGAAGCAGAGTGTGTTAGTATAACCCCCCCCCCCCCCCCATCACCTCAGTCGATCAGATTTAGTTCATCAATAACAGTGGAAGCAGAGTGTGTTAGTATAACCCCCCCCCCCTCATCACCTGATCATAACCCGATGGCCAATTTGGTTCAACTGATCTGCTATAAAGTCTCAGAGCTGGAATTCAAAGCCAGAGCTGGCGACACGTCTGCTGGGGGGGGGGCAGGGCAGGCCAGCCTCCCAGCATCCATCACAGGAAATCAAGCGCGCCCACACTCTACCTAGCGTTCAACCACTCGCTACCAGCCAGTGAGAGACCGATTTATCGCTGATGTAATCCAATAAAAGCTGCGATCAATACCGATCAATATCGATTCAAAATCGAAAACTTATACGAGGCTACGGAGAGTTTGACTTGATTCCGTGTCCGGGAGATGAACCCATCATGTCTGCCTGAGCTGTGGCTGCTCCAAAACGAACACTCACATAAATAATAAAAAAACACAAAGTACACCTTTAAGTGTGGAACATTGGAACAGTGGCTAACAAGTTGAGACAGCGGCTAACAAGCTGAGACAGCGGCTAACAAGCTGAGACAGCGGCTAACAAGCTGAGACAGCGGCTAACAAGCTGAGACAGCGGCTAACAAGCTGAGACAGCGGCTAACAAGCTGAGACAGCGGCTAACAAGCTGAGACAGCGGCTAACAAGCTGATACAGCAGCTAACAAGCTGATACAGCGGCTAACAAGCTGAGACAGCGGCTAACAAGATGATACAGCGGCTAACAAGTTGAGACAGAGGCTAACAAGTTGAGACAGCGGCTAACAAGCTGAGACAGCGGCTAACAAGCTGATACAGCAGCTAACAAGCTGAGACAGCGGCTAACAAGATGATACAGCGGCTAACAAGTTGAGACAGAGGCTAACAAGTTGAGACAGCGGCTAACAAGCTGATACAGCAGCTAACAAGTTGAGACAGAGGCTAACAAGTTGAGACAGCGGCTAACAAGTTGATACAGAGGCTAACAAGCTGAGACAGCAGCTAACAAGCTGAGACAGCAGCTAACAAGTTGAGACAGCGGCTAACAAGTTGAGACAGAGGCTAACAAGTTGAGACAGTGGCTAACAAGCTGATACAGCAGCTAACAAGTTGAGACAGAGGCTAACAAGTTGAGACAGCGGCTAACAAGTTGAGACAGAGGCTAACAAGTTGATACAGAGGCTAACAAGTTGAGACAGCGGCTAACAAGCTGAGACAGCGGCTAACAAGCTGAGACAGAGGCTAACAAGTTAAGGCAGCGGCTAACAAGTTGAGACAGAGGCTAACAAGCTGAGACAGCGGCTAACAAGCTGAGACAGAGGCTAACAAGTTAAGGCAGCGGCTAACAAGTTGAGACAGCGGCTAACAAGCTGAGACAGCGGCTAACAAGTTGAGACAGCGGCTAACAAGTTGATACAGAGGCTAACAAGTTGAGACAGCGGCTAACAAGTTGAAACAGAGGCTAACAAGTTGAGACAGCGGCTAACAAGTTGAGACAGCGGCTAACAAGTTGAGACAGAGGCTAACAAGTTGATACAGCGGCTAACAAGTTGAGACAGAGGCTAACAAGTTGAGACAGAGGCTAACAAGTTGAGACAGAGGCTAACAAGTTGAGACAGAGGCTAACAAGTTGAAACAGAGGCTAACAAGTTGAGACAGCGGCTAACAAGTTGAGACAGCGGCTAACAAGTTGAGACAGAGGCTAACAAGTTGAGACAGCGGCTAACAAGTTGAGACAGAGGCTAACAAGTTGAGACAGCGGCTAACAAGTTGAGACAGAGGCTAACAAGTTGAGACAGCGGCTAACAAGTTGAGACAGCGGCTAACAAGTTGAGACAGCGGCTAACAAGTTGAGACAGAGGCTAACAAGTTGAGACAGCGGCTAACAAGTTGAGACAGCGGCTAACAAGTTGAGACAGCGGCTAACAAGTTGAGACAGCGGCTAACAAGTTGAGACAGCGGCTATCAAGTTGAGACAGCGGCTAACAAGTTGAGACAGCGGCTAACAAGTTGAGACAGCGGCTAACAAGTTGAGACAGAGGCTATCAAGTTGAGACAGCGGCTATCAAGTTGAGACAGCAGCTAACAAGTTGAGACAGCGGCTAACAAGTTGAGACAGAGGCTATCAAGTTGAGACAGCAGCTAACAAGTTGAGACAGCATGCAGGTATACGATACCAGGGAGAGTGAGGGCTGCTTGTTTGGCAGCTGGGCTGTTTGCAATGAAGTGCTCCCTCCCCAGGTAAACGAAGGCACTGCATGAGCGCAGGCGCTGCGTCCTCTCAGACAGGCTGGACACATGTAAGAGACGGTTACTGGGGCAACAGAGGCTGTTCTTCTCAATCACGGGCTGCGTTCTGCTGCTTCACACACATCATAGGTTCTCACCTGGTTGTTGGTTTGCTGCCTGCGATGTCCTTCCACAGCTGGCTGTGGAGAAGCTCCTTCAAACTCAGGCTCAGACCGGCTCCATCTGTCCCACAGGAAGGACGAGAGAAAAGACAACGTCCACGTAAAGGTGACACGAAGAAAACTGATCATGTTTAGTAAAAGAGATCAAACAAACCAGCACATTTCCATCACTGCCCGATATTAAATAAATACAAATTGTTAAACTGGGAAAATTTGATTAAATATATAAATTCATGTCTGATGTACAAAATTATTAATGGTTTAACATCTCCTCCGCTCGGACAGTTTGTGGATGTAAGAACCGCCTCACATCGAGTCTCTAGAGGTGCTGCAAGAGGGGACTGCGTTATCCCACTCAGGAAAAGCTCATTTGGTCAGTCTGCCTTTTCCTTTAAAGCGGCACACGAGTGGAATTCCATCCCAGTGACGGTCAGAAATCTAGAGAGCTGTAATGCGTTTAAATTTAAACTTAAGGAATGGCTCATTAGAAACTGCTGTTTAATTTGTTGTTGTTTACTGTCACCTGTTTTTATGATTTTAGTTGCTTTAGTTGATTTTAGTTGCTTTATAAATTTTTAGTTAATAGACATTAAGTTTTACTGTTACTTGAAATTGTTTTATTTGATATAGTTTTTATTTATGTGGTTATTTTATATCTGTATTTTTATTAATTTTATTTCATATGTGTATATATTTTGGGGCCTTGGAATCTCTGTCCAGGGAGGGACAGATGTAAAATAGCCTTTTGGCTAATTCTGGCACATTTACAGAAACGCTTATTAATGTGTGTGTCCCTGTTAAATAAACGAATCATCATCAAACACACAAACACGAGGGGAGCTGCAGCTACAAAGGAGACGCATTCTACCTCTGTCCACAAGGTAACGCAGTACCCAAACACTGATGCTGCAGGACAGCGTCCCTCTTTTCTGTCTCAAACATGCTGCAGGACAGCGTCCCTCATTTCTGTCTCAAACAGATGCTGCAGGACAGCGTCCCTCTTTTCTGTCTCACACAGATGCTGACAGCAGCGCTACCATGGTAACTGTGAGGGACGTTTTTAGTGATACTCATTGGAGACCGACCGGCAGGTGAGGGTAGGAACGGAGACCGACCGTAAATGGAGAGCTTCACCTTTCAGCTCCCTCGTCACCGTGACGGATCGGCCGTCGGCAGTAACACGGACACAGCGACGTCTGTCTGTCTGTCTCTGTCTCCGGTTGTCTCTGTCTCCAGTTGTCTCTGTCTGTCTCTGTCTGTCTGTCTGTCTCCTGCTACATAAAGCCTTAATTACCATAAATAAACTTTATGCAGGTAAAATGCTGTAGAGCGTGGACGGCCAGAGCGCAGACACGGGGACACACACGCATGTGCACGTTTGCCCCTCCTGACATCAGAAGGGGGGGGGGGGGTTTCTTCCAGACGTGTTTCAGGAGGTGAATACGGACCTACCAAACTACGAAGGACTGACTGGATGGTTTGTTTTGCTGTTTTGGGTTGATCAGGACCCAAAATCACCAGAATAGAGTAGAAACACGGGAAAGAGAGTTTTAATTAATGTCCCCTTTAAGATCAGTTAGAAATTAACATTTAACTGATAACCTGGAATTCAGTTTTGGTACCAGAAAGTACCTTTTTTCAAACCAAATAATATTCAGCGTTTGATCGTCTCTCCATTAGACAATTGATTGATGCTGCTAATATGTGACCTAAAGTACTGGGTAAATTCTTTTTGAAAGGTTAAATCGGTCATTACTTACCATATTTGTCTTCATCAAAGGGATCAACGATAACTTTGGAGATGGAGTTAAGAAGAATGATGTATCTAAAGAGTCTAACAGCGACTTTATGAAACAGGAAGTGGAAACAAAACGATACATTCAAGGTTCCGCGCCTCCACAGGAACAGTGTCCGATGGCAACGCACGCTTCAGAGGCGTCTGGAATGAAGAAAATATATACACATACATTTAATGTACTAGTACACACAGTATACATCTGCAAATATAACTAATGAGAGACAGGGGACTTTAAGAATGGGCAATAGACATTGAAGCAGGTAGAGGAGAGAAAGACGGGAGACAAAGAGGCTGCAGGGACATGACTGAAGATCAATGCTGAGAAATCTCCATGTAACCTTTGATCTAAAGACAACATGCTGCTAGCAGGGGAGCGTAACGCTGCTATTAGGTGAGCGTAATGCTGCTAGCAGGTGAGCATAATGCTGCTATTAGATGAGCGTAATGCTGCTAGCAGGTGAGCATAATGCTGCTATTAGGTGAGCGTAATGCTGCTAGCATCTCAATGTAACCTTTGATCTAAAGACAACATGCTGCTAGCAGGGGAGCGTAACGCTGCTATTAGGTGAGCGTAATGCTGCTAGCAGGTGAGCATAATGCTGCTATTAGATGAGCGTAATGCTGCTAGCAGGTGAGCATAATGCTGCTATTAGGTGAGCGTAATGCTGCTAGCATCTCAATGTAACCTTTGATCTAAAGACAACATGCTGCTAGCAGGGGAGCGTAACGCTGCTATTAGGTGAGCGTAATGCTGCTAGCAGGTGAGCATAATGCTGCTATTAGGTGAGCGTAATGCTGCTAGCAGGTGAGCATAATGCTGCTATTAGGTGAGCGTAATGCTGCTAGCATCTCAATGTAACCTTTGATCTAAAGACAACATGCTGCTAGCAGGTGAGCGTAACGCTGCTAGCAGGTGAGCGTAACGCTGCTAGCAGGTTAGCGTAAGGCTGCTAGCAGGTTAGCATAATGCTGCTATTAGATGAGCGTAATGCTGCTAGCAGGTGAGCATAATGCTGCTATTAGGTGAGCGTAATGCTGCTAGCATCTCAATGTAACCTTTGATCTAAAGACAACATGCTGCTAGCAGGTGAGCGTAACGCTGCTAGCAGGTGAGCGTAACGCTGCTAGCAGGTTAGCGTAAGGCTGCTAGCAGGTTAGCGTAATGCTGCCAGCAGGTGAGCGTAATGCTGCTAGCAGGTGAGCGTAACGTTGCTAGCAGGTGAGCGTAATGCTGCTAGCAGGTTAGCGTAACGCTGCTAGCAGGTGAGCGTAATGCTGCTAGCAGGTGAGCGTAACGCTGCTAGCAGGTGAACGTAATGCTGCTAGCAGGTTAGCGTAATGCTGCTAGCAGGTGAGCGTAACACTGCTAGCAGGTGAGCGTAACGCTGCTAGCAGGTTAGCGTAACGCTGCTAGCAGGTGAGCGTAACGCTGCTAGCAGGTTAGCGTAATGCTGCCAGCAGGTGAGCGTAATGCTGCTAGCAGGTCAGCGTAACGCTGCTAGCAGGTGAGCGTAACGCTGCTAGCAGGTTAGCGTAACGCTTCTAGCAGGTTAGCGTAACGCTGCTAGCAGGTAAGCGTAACACTGCTAGCAGGTTAGCGTAATGCTGCTATTAGGTGAGCGTAATGCTGCTAGCAGGTGAGCATAATGCTGCTATTAGGTGAGCGTAATGCTGCTATTAGGTGAGCGTAATGCTGCTAGCATCTCAATGTAACCTTTGATCTAAAGACAACATGCTGCTAGCAGGTGAGCGTAACGCTGCTAGCAGGTTAGCGTAACGCTGCTAGCAGGTTAGCGTAATGCTGCTAGCAGGTGAGCGTAACGCTGCTAGCAGGTGAGCGTAACGCTGCTAGCAGGTTAGCGTAACGCTGCTAGCAGGTGAGCGTAACGCTGCTAGCAGGTTAGCGTAACGCTGCTAGCAGGTTAGCGTAACGCTGCTAGCAGGTGAGCGTAACGCTGCTAGCAGGTTAGCGTAACGCTGCACCCACCACTTTGATGGCTTGGCTTTCAGCTCCCTTTAGCTTCGTTCCCTTTCCTCCTTTGGTCTCCTTTTTGTCGTCACCTTCACCTGCAACAGACACGAAGCAGAACTCAGAACTTGAGACATTGATCAGTGACTGCAACGGGCCGGTTCCTCAGCGCTGCTGATCCAGACACAGCTCGCTAACCTCTTTTTAGTGAACCCAGCTCAGGGCTGCTTCCGGGCCTGCTCGGCCTGACATTCAGAAAAGGTCAACAACACGCCTCAAAATGAGCATTTTAACATTCATTATCGGGTTAGCTTAAAGGTCACGTGTTCTTCCCTTCTTCCACAAGTTAACGCAGGTCCTGAACACTTACATGCACGTTACCGTGGTAACCGCTGAGCTGACTTTTTTAGCAGACACGAAAACATTTTCGTCGGAACATTACCACCAAAAATAACCTTCATCCACTCTCCTCCTCTTCTTCAACTCGTTCAGGAGACACAGGGAAAGCAGTGCACAATCAAGGAGCGAGTGTCTCTACACACACACACACACACACCTACACACACCTACACACACACCTACACACGCACACCTACACACGCACGCACGCACACACACGCACGCACACACACACACACACACCTACACACACACACGCACACACACTCACACGCACACACACACACGCACACACACACCTACACACACACACACACGCACACACACACCTACACACACACACACACACCTACACACGCACACCTACACACGCACACCTACACACACACCTACACACACACACACACACACACACACACCTACACGCACACACACACACACACTCAGCCGTGGAACATGCAGATGATTCAACCTTTATGAAGGAGGGCGTGTCTGCAGCTTCTGACTCAGCGCTCGGGGTCAAAGGTCCTCAAAGGTCTGAAGCACTCCAAGAAGCAACAAAAGCAGCTCCACGTTTCAGCGTGAAGGCCAGAGAGACGCAGCGATGGCAACGAGCTCCCGCTTCAGCTTCAGCTGCTGGAGCCGATCCCAGCCGGCAACGGGCGAGAGGCGGGGAACACCCTGGACAAGCCGCCAGGTCATCACAGACAGACAAGCATTCACACTGATGGGCAACTTAGCTTCATTAGCCCCCACAGACACGGGAGAACCCGGAGAGAACCCACGCAGACACGGGGAGAACCCGGAGAGAACCCACGCAGACACGGGGAGAACCCGGAGAGAACCCACGCAGACACGGCAGAACCCGGAGAGAACCCACGCAGACACGGGGAGAACCCAGAGAGAACCCACGCAGACACGGCAGAACCCGGAGAGAACCCACGCAGACACGGGGAGAACCCGGAGAGAACCCACGCAGACACGGAGAGAACCCAGAGAGAACCCACGCAGACACGGGGAGAACCCGGAGAGAACCCACGCAGACACGGAGAAAACCCGTAGAACCCACACAGACACGGGAGAACCCGGAGAGAACCCACGCAGACACGGGAGAACCCGGAGAGAACCCCCACAGACACGGGAGAACCCGGAGAGAACCCACGCAGACACGGGAGAACCCAGAGAGAACCCACGCAGACACGGGAGAACCCGGAGAGAACCCACGCAGACACGGGAGAACCCGGAGAGAACCCCCACAGACACGGGAGAACCCGGAGAGAACCCACGCAGACACGGGAGAACCCAGAGAGAACCCACGCAGACACGGAGAAAACCCGGAGAGAACCCACGCAGACACGGAGAAAACCCGGAGAGAACCCACGCAGACACGGGAGAACCCGGAGAGAACCCACGCAGACACGGGAGAACCCGGAGAGAACCCACGCAGACACGGGGAGAACCCGGAGAGAACCCACGCAGACACGGCAGAACCCGGAGAGAACCCACGCAGACACGGCAGAACCCGGAGAGAACCCACACAGACACGGGGAGAACCCGGAGAGAACCCACGCAGACACGGGGAGAACCCGGAGAGAACCCACGCAGACACGGGGAGAACCCGGAGAGAACCCACGCAGACACGGGGAGAACCCGGAGAGAACCCACGCAGACACGGCAGAACCCGGAGAGAACCCACGCAGACATGGGGAGAACCCAGAGAGAACCCACGCAGACACGGCAGAACCCGGAGAGAACCCACGCAGACACGGGGAGAACCCAGAGAGAACCCACGCAGACACGGCAGAACCCGGAGAGAACCCACGCAAACACGGGGAGAACCCGGAGAGAACCCACGCAGACACGGAGAGAACCCGGAGAGAACCCACGCAGACACGGGGAGAACCCGGAGAGAACCCACACAGACACGGGGAGAACCCGGAGAGAACCCACGCAGACACGGAGAGAACCCGGAGAGAACCCACACAGACACGGGGAGAACCCGGAGAGAACCCACAGACACGGGGAGAACCCGGAGAGAACCCACGCAGACACGGAGAGAACCCGGAGAGAACCCCCACAGACACGGGAGAACCCGGAGAGAACCCACGCAGACACGGAGAAAACCCGGAGAGAACCCACGCAGACACGGGGAGAACCCGGAGAGAACCCACGCAGACACGGGGAGAACCCGGAGAGAACCCCCACAGACACGGGAGAACCCGGAGAGAACCCACGCAGACACGGAGAAAACCCGGAGAGAACCCACGCAGACACAGAGAGAACCCGGAGAGAACCCACGCAGACACGGGGAGAACCCGGAGAGAACCCACGCAGACACGGGAGAACCCAGAGAGAACCCATGCAGACACGGGAGAACCCGGAGAGAACCCACGCGGACACGGAGAGAACCCGGAGAGAACCCACACAGACACGGGGAGAACCCGGAGAGAACCCACAGACACGGGAGAACCCGGAGAGAACCCACGCAGACACGGGAGAACCCGGAGAGAACCCACACAGACACGGGGAAAACATGCAAGAAAGGCTGCAACCTCCTTGCTGTGAGGAAACAGTGCTGACCACTGCGCCACCGTGAAGCTGCAGTTTCTTATGCCCTCACAAGACACTGAATCGGATCCTTCCATTTACTGCAATGTTCTGTCCTCAGAAGTCAGTTACGTCAGTTTTAGTTCACCGGGGGGGGGGGGGGGGGGGTCACCTTTCCAGGGGTCGTCCCTCTTCAGGCGACTGTGGAGGAGCTGCAGGGAGAAGTCTCGTGAGACGGACCTCAAGCTGTCCTGCAGGACGGACAAGCCTTCCAGCGGCAGCTCCAGCAGCATCCTGTCTGCCAGCAGGACCAGGTACCCCCCAGGAGCTACACACACACACACACACAGAGACACACACACACACACACACAGAGACACACAGACACACACACACAGAGACACACACACAGACACACACAGAGACACACAGACACACACACACACACACACACACACACACAGACACACACACACACACACAGAGACACACAGACACACACACACAGAGACACACACACAGACACACACAGAGACACACAGACACACACACACACACACACACACACACACAGACACACACACACACACACACAGACACACAGACACACACACACAGAGACACACACACAGACACACACAGAGACACACAGACACACACACACACACACACACACACACACAGACACACACACACACACACAGAGACACACAGACACACACAGACACACACACACACAGAGACACAGACACACACACACACACACACACACAGACACACACACACACAGAGACACACACAGAGACACACACACACACAGACACACACAGACACACAGACACACACACACAGACACACACACACACAGAGACACACACAGAGACACACACACACACAGACACAGAGACACACACAGAGACACACACAGAGATACACACACACACACACAGAGACACACACAGAGATACACACACACACACACACGCACACACACAGACACACAGATACACAGAGACACACACACACACAGATACACACACACACACACACACACACACACACACACACACACACACACACACTGGGTGTGACTGTGATCAACACACAGGTGTCTCACCAGCAGCTCCTCTACCTGATCCTGATCCGTCTGTCTCTCCGTCGTTGCTTTTGGTCGGATCAGAGGATGGTGGTGAATCCTGCGTTCTGAGAGAGGTGGAGACCAACGGATCAGAGACCGACGGATCAGAGACCGACGGATCAGAGACAGACGGATCAGAGACCGACGGATCAGAGACAGACGGATCAGTGACCGACGGATCAGAGACCGACGGATCAGAGACCGACGGATCAGAGACCGTCGGATCAGAGACTGACGGATCAGAGACCGACGGATCAGAGACCGTCGGATCAGAAACCGTCGGATCAGAGACCGTCGGATCAGAGACCGTCGGATCAGAAACCGACGGATCAGAGACCGTCGGATCAGAGACAGACGGATCAGAGACCAACAGATCTGTGACCGTCGGATCAGAGACCGTCGGATCAGAAACCGTCGGATCAGAAACCGTCGGATCAGAGACAGACGGATCAGAGACCAACAGATCAGTGACCGTCGGATCAGAGACCAACAGATCAGTGACCGTCGGATCAGAGACCGACGGATCAGAAACCGTCGGATCAGAGACAGACGGATCAGAGACCAACAGATCAGTGACCGTCGGATCAGAGACCGACGGATCAGAAACCGTCGGATCAGAGACCGTCGGATCAGAGACAGACGGATCAGAGACCGTCGGATCAGAAACCGACGGCTCACAGATAGACGGATCAGAGACCGACGGATCAGAGACCGACGGATCAGAAACCGTCGGATCAGAGACCGTCGGATCAGAGACCGTCGGATCAGAGACCGTCAGATCAGAGACCGTCGGATCAGAGACCGTCGGATCAGAGATCCGGCTGCTATTTCCTGTTGGATATTAAAAGCTTTACTTCTCCGTCGTCGTTTACTGCCTGCTGCAGCCGGTAACCCTTCCGTCCGGGTTAATCGGTTTTGTGCTTTGAAGTGAAACTTCTGTCGACAGGAATCGAGGTTTGTTCAACGTGACACATTTTGAAGGAGGCATCAGGTTCCGGTTTGTTCCGGTTTGTGTCCTCAAGTGTCTTTTTAATCCGTCTTATCATTCTGGACTTGATATTGTTCTCAATTAATTTTGATATCTTGATGACACAAACGATCAGGAAGGACATATACCAAGACAGTGATGTAGTACAGGGTAGTAGTAAAGTAGTAAATAGTAGTAAAGGGTACTTCACTTCAAGCAAGAGAGGTCAAGCTGTCTCAGAAGTGGACTCAAGTAGTCCTCCATCGAGTGGACGAGTTCTGTGAAGCAAAGCGCTCGCTGCTCTTCTCCATCGGTGTTCTACAAAGGGGGACAGACGTCGCTGTCCTTATTGGTCAGGCTGGCGATGGGTAAAGGTCTCAGCGACACACACAGGGACACACCTGCCGTCCGCCGTCCACCGTCTGCCGACAGGCGTCCTGGCGGGACAGACGTCTCGTCTCCTGCATCCTCCTCCTGAGGGCCAGCAGGGCCGGGGGGCAGACTGAGCTCTTGGCCACCCTGGAGCACACGAGGTCACCTGGAGCAGCAGACCTGACACAATCAGACACGTCCTCGGAGACGGGTACCTCCACACCGTGCGTCCAGAGGGTTAACGACGACCCCCAGCAGCGTCCAGAGGGTTAAGGACGACCCCCAGCAGCGTCCAGAGGGTTAACGACGACCCCCAGCAGCGTCCAGAGGGTTAACGACGACCCCCAGCAACGTCCAGAGGGTTAACGACGACCCCCAGCAACGTCCAGAGGGTTAACGACGACCCCCAGCAGCGTCCAGAGGGTTAACGACGACCCCCAGCAGCGTCCAGAGGGTTAAAGACGACCCCCAGCAGCGTACAGAGGGTTAACGACGACTCCCAGCAACGTACAGAGGGTTAAAGACGACCCCCAGCAGCGTACAGAGGGTTAACGACGACCCCCAGCAGCGTCCAGAGGGTTAACGACGACCCCCAGCAGCGTCCAGAGGGTTAACGACGACCCCCAGCAGCGTCCAGAGGGTTAACGACGACCCCCAGCAGCGTCCCGAGGGTTAACGACGACCCCCAGCAGCGTCCAGAGGGTTAACGACGACCCCCAGCAGCGTCCAGAGGGTTAACGACGACCCCCAGCAGCGTCCAGAGGGTTAACGACGACCCCCAGCAGCGTCCAGAGGGTTAACGACGACCCCCAGCAGCGTACAGAGGGTTAACGACGACCCCCAGCAGCGTCCCGTGGGTTAACGACGACCCCCAGCAGCGTCCAGAGGGTTAACGACGACCCCCAGCAGCGTCCCGAGGGTTAACGACGACCCCTAGCAGCGTCCAGAGGGTTAACGACGACCCCCAGCAGCGTCCAGAGGGTTAACGACGACCCCCAGCAGCGTACAGAGGGTTAACGACGACCCCCAGCAGCGTCCAGAGGGTTAACGACGACCCCCAGCAACGTCCAGAGGGTTAACGACGACCCCCAGCAACGTCCAGAGGGTTAACGACAACCCCCAGCAGCGTCCAGAGGGTTAACGACGACCCCCAGCAGCGTCCAGAGGGTTAAAGACGACCCCCAGCAGCGTACAGAGGGTTAACGACGACCCCCAGCAGCGTCCAGAGGGTTAACGACGACCCCCAGCAGCGTCCAGAGGGTTAACGACGACCCCCAGCAGCGTCCAGAGGGTTAAAGACGACCCCCAGCAGCGTCCAGAGGGTTAACGACGACCCCCAGCAGCGTCCAGAGGGTTAACGACGACCCCCAGCAGCGTCCAGAGGGTTAAGGACGACCCCCAGCAGCGTCCAGAGGGTTAACGACGACCCCCAGCAGCATCCAGAGGGTTAAGGACGACCCCCAGCAGCGTCCAGAGGGTTAACGACGACCCCCAGCAGCGTCCAGAGGGTTAACGACGACCCCTAGCAGCGTCCAGAGGGTTAACGACGACCCCCAGCAGCGTACAGAGGGTTAACGACGACCCCCAGCAGCGTCCCGTGGGTTAACGACGACCCCCAGCAGCGTCCAGAGGGTTAACGACGACCCCCAGCAGCGTCCCGAGGGTTAACGACGACCCCTAGCAGCGTCCAGAGGGTTAACGACGACCCCCAGCAGCGTCCAGAGGGTTAACGACGACCCCCAGCAGCGTACAGAGGGTTAACGACGACCCCCAGCAGCGTCCAGAGGGTTAACGACGACCCCCAGCAGCGTCCAGAGGGTTAACGACGACCCCCAGCAGCGTACAGAGGGTTAAAGACGACCCCCAGCAGCGTCCAGAGGGTTAACGACGACCCCCAGCAGCGTCCAGAGGGTTAACGACGACCCCCAGCAGCGTCCAGAGGGTTAAAGACGACCCCCAGCAGCGTCCAGAGGGTTAACGACGACCCCCAGCAGCATCCAGAGGGTTAACGACGACCCCCAGCAGCGTCCAGAGGGTTAACGACGACCCCCAGCAGCGTCCAGAGGGTTAACGACGACCCCCAGCAGCGTCCAGAGGGTTAACGACGACCCCCAGCAGCATCCAGAGGGTTAACGACGACCCCCAGCAGCATCCAGAGGGTTAAGGACGACCCCCAGCAGCGTCCAGAGGGTTAACGACGACCCCCAGCAGCGTCCAGAGGGTTAACGACGACCCCCAGCAGCGTCCAGAGGGTTAACGACGACCCCCAGCAGCGTCCAGAGGGTTAACGACGACCCCCAGCAGCGTCCAGAGGGTTAACGACGACCCCCAGCAGCGTACAGAGGGTTAACGACGACCCCCAGCAGCGTCCCGTGGGTTAACGACGACCCCCAGCAGCGTCCAGAGGGTTAACGACGACCCCCAGCAACGTACAGAGGGTTAACGACGACCCCCAGCAACGTACAGAGGGTTAACGACGACCCCCAGCAGCGTCCAGAGGGTTAACGACGACCCCCAGCAACGTCCCGTTGGTTAACGACGACCCCCAGCAGCGTCCAGAGGGTTAACGACGACCCCCAGCAGCGTACAGAGGGTTAACGACGACCCCCAGCAGCGTCCAGAGGGTTAACGACGACCCCCAGCAGCGTACAGAGGGTTAACGACGACCCCCAGCAGCGTCCAGAGGGTTAACGACGACCCCCAGCAGCGTCCCGAGGGTTAACGACGACCCCCAGCAGCGTCCCGTGGGTTAACGACGACCCCCAGCAGCGTCCAGAGGGTTAACGACGACCCCCAGCAGCGTCCAGAGGGTTAACGACGACCCCCAGCACCGTCCAGAGGGTTAACGACGACCCCCAGCAGCGTCCAGAGGGTTAACGACGACCCCCAGCAGCGTCCAGAGGGTTAACGACGACCCCCAGCAGCGTCCAGAGGGTTAACGACGACCCCCAGCAGCGTCCAGAGGGTTAACGACGACCCCCAGCAACGTCCCGTTGGTTAACGACGACCCCCAGCAACGTCCCGTTGGTTAACGACGACCCCCAGCAGCGTCCCAAGCTGCAGCCGAACCTTTTCACCGGAATACTCAACCTGTCCCCATTGTACTGAATACCTGTCCCCATTGTACTGAATACCTGTCCCCATTGTACTGTGAGAGTTCTTTTAAACATATAAATACTTCCCATGTTTTCGTCTGCTGGTCTCATAGAGGGCCCCGTAAAGTTGTGACCTGAAAGACACAAAGGCAAGAAGTCTGGCTCTGTGGATTGGGCCCCGCCCCCAAAGTGGAGGGTTCGAGCTTTTCAGAGGCCCAGCCTCTTCTCTAAAGGAACTCAGAGCGCCATCTTCTGTTGGGAAATGGCACTACATTAATGTGGTGCCGCTCTCAGAAGCAGACACATGCAGCGTTGCAAAGGACGAGCAGAAGACGAAGGAGACACGAAGGAGACACGAAGGAGACACGAAGGAGACACTCACCCGTCCTCAGAGTGCTGGAGCAGCAGCAGCTTCAGGGCGGGGGGGAGCTCTGCAAGGATGCTGAGGTGGCTGGGCGTGACGGTCAGGAGGCCGTAAGCCTGTATCAGGAGGACAGGAGAGAGCAGCCATCCTGAGGTCAGCACCCTGGTGCCATGCCTCGAACATCATCATCAACACAAGCTTTGTCTCGTCCCTCTGTTGGACGACCATTTACAGCAGCGGTCCCCAACCTTTTTCCTGCCACGGACCGGTTTCATGGCGAGGGGGGGGGGGGTTTAAATAAAAAAAGAGGAATATGATTACTTTATATTAAGCACTTGCAATAACTATTACACAAGTATTACACCAATATCTACTCACCATTAGTACTAATAATTCCTTCTGTCCTTCATCTTCACGTTTTTTTCTTTCATAAATTCCATATTCTTGTCTTTTAATCCGGGTTCTTGGTCTCTCTGTGCTGAAGCCGTTTTAACCCTTCATTGCTCGTTAACGAAGCTAATCAGCTGTTGGAGATAAACCTTTTAAGTCCGACTCCCGGTTTGTCTGTTAAAATAAGTCTTATTTTCTTCCTCCTCTTCTTCCTCCTCAGTTGGACTTTTCCCATTAGCAAAGAAGCTCTCCAAAGACTTTGTTTTTTAATTTGATTTTCGCGAGTTCACGTCTGTTTTTAGTAACGTATCACGAAAAGCATGAAAAAATTCACAGGCGATTGTTACGTTGGAGTAAATCCGGTCGTTTTTCAAAATAAAACACCTTTTAGACGCTAATAATCGATACGACGGAAATTGTATAAATTAGTTATTCTTTCTGTGCGGCCCGGTAACAAATGCCTCACGGGCCGGTACCGGGCCGCGCCCCGGTGGTTGGGGACCCCTGGGCGAGAGGACGAATTATCATTTGATGTGTATATTTTGTGTTTATTTGACTTGGCCGTCTTCAGAAAAGAACAGAGGGGCATTTCCTTTGTTCCTCTTAAACTCACCAATGGAGCGTAGAGCTCGGCACCCTGAGTGGTGTTAGGGTGGAGGACGCTTCATCATGTCATCATAATCAATCACACAGAGAATGTCAAACATGATTTATTGGTCCCTTAAAAAGTGGAAGGCACCTTTAAAATGTAATTCCTTCATCGTTCAACTGATTTGGGTATAAATACCTTTAAATTAACGGTCGTGGTCTGACTTCAGCAGAACTTCATGGTTTCATCTCAAGTCCACTGTGCTGGAATGCTGATATATATATATATATATATATATACAGTATATATATATATATACAGTATATATATATATATATATATATATATATATATATTGGGTAATTTCTGAAAGAATTTGATTGCTATAACAACTGAACATGTCGACTGACATGGTCCTGAGGAGAACAAAATAAAATAGTTTTGTGGATGTTATTGGAAGAAAAGGGGGCGGTTCCAATAAGCATGGGCGTCACCCTCGGTTCACCTGCGTTACAAAGACGTAGAGCCTTTACCTTGGAGCAGTCTTTGAGGGCGTCCTCCACTCGCTTTAGCATGCTGCTGGGTATCTCCTCCTGGGAGGGGAGCAGAGCGGCGTGGACGCTGCACAGAGCAGAGAGCTGGGACACGCTAGCATCGCCACGAGCAGCGTGGAGGAGCTCAGCCATCGTAGCCACGGCGCAGCAGCTCTAGGAACAGAGCAGGAGAGGATGCTAAACCTGTAGCAGCTCGAGGAACAGAGCAGGAGAGGATGCTAAACGTGTAGCAGCTCTAGAAACAGAGCAGAGAGGATGCTAAACGTGTAGCAGCTCTAGGAACAGAGCAGGAGAGGATGCTAAACGTGTAGCAGCTCTAGGAACAGAGCATGAGAGGATGCTAAACGTGTAGCAGCTCTAGGAACAGAGCAGGAGAGGATGCTAAACGTGTAGCAGCTCTAGGAACAGAGCAGGAGAGGATGCTAAACGTGTAGCAGCTCTAGAAACAGAGCAGAGAGGATGCTAAACGTGTAGCAGCTCTAGGAACAGAGCAGGAGAGGATGCTAAACGTGTAGCAGCTCTAGGAACAGAGCAGGAGAGGATGCTAAACGTGTAGCAGCTCTAGAAACAGAGCAGAGAGGATGCTACACGTGTAGCAGCTCTAGGAACAGAGCAGGAGAGGATGCTAAACGTGTAGCAGCTCTAGAAACAGAGCAGAGAGGATGCTACACGTGTAGCAGCTCTAGGAACAGAGCAGGAGAGGATGCTAAACGTGTAGCAGCTCTAGAAACAGAGCAGAGAGGATGCTACACGTGTAGCAGCTCTAGGAACAGAGCAGGAGAGGATGCTAAACGTGTAGCAGCTCTAGGATAAGAGCAGGAGAGGATGCTAAACGTGTAGCAGCTCTAGGAACAGAGCAGGAGAGGATGCTAAACGTGTAGCAGCTCTAGGATAAGAGCAGGAGAGGATGCTAAACGTGTAGCAGCTCTAGGAACAGAGCAGGAGAGGATGCTAAACGTGTAGCAGCTCTAGGAACAGAGCAGGAGAGGATGCTAAACGTGCAGCAGCTCTAGGAACAGAGCAGGAGAGGATGCTAAACGTGTAGCAGCTCTAGGATAAGAGCAGGAGAGGATGCTAAACGTGTAGCAGCTCTAGGATAAGAGCAGGAGAGGATGCTAAACGTGTAGCAGCTCTAGGAACAGAGCAGGAGAGGATGCTAAACGTGTAGCAGCTCTAGGAACAGAGCAGGAGAGGATGCTAAACGTGTAGCAGCTCTAGGAACAGAGCAGGAGAGGATGCTAAACGTGCAGCAGCTCTAGGAACAGAGCAGGAGAGGATGCTAAACGTGTAGCAGCTCTAGGATAAGAGCAGGAGAGGATGCTAAACGTGTAGCAGCTCTAGGAACAGAGCAGGAGAGGATGCTAAACGTGCAGCAGCTCTAGGAACAGAGCAGGAGAGGATGCTAAACGTGTAGCAGAATTGAGGACACGGGGAGAACATTTAGCATGTTCTCCCCGTGTCTGTGTGGGTTCTCTCCGGGTTCTCCGGGTTCTTCCCACCGCAAACATGCAACTTCCATCCAGGTCGTTATTGGAAAAGAGAAGTCATTCCCAATCAGCTCACCCGGTTCAATAAATACTGCGTAGACTGTTTACGTTACCGTTCTCTGGCTAGTGCAGTGGTTCTCAAATGGTGGGGCGCGGTGCGATGTCAGGGGGGGCGCCTGTGACCGCGGAGAAAATGTTTTTTTGCCTTACATGAGTAAAGTGTAATTGCACATCCACTCCAGTAGTTGGCAGTGGCGCCCTGATTGTCAGAGTGCGCGCAGGGAGGATTAACAGAAGAAGAGCGGTTGTAAACAATCTACGGTGGGAGAAGAAGAAAGACCTGACTTCCTTATTTTCTGTTGCAGACTAAAAAAAATGGTAATAAAGTTATTCTTTGTTGTAAGTTGATATATATTTCTTTCTTTTTCCTATTTCTTTGTATGTTAATAAGGATACAAGAGTGTTTTTTTTTTTTTCGGGGGGAGGGGGGGGGGGGGGGGCGCAAAATGTTTTTTTCTTCCTAGGGGGGGCGTGACAGAAAATAATTGAGAAGCACTGAGCTAGTGAAACATATTTTGTAGCAAACAGCCTCATCTCTCACTGACACGGGGGATCCGAGGTAAAACACCTGAAGGAGGGCCAGATGTTGACCTGCCGACGCAGGGTCAGCCTGGCCGTGACATTCCAACATGTTCAGGGACGCGTCGCTGAGGATGGGGGGGGGCAGCTGGTTCCGGAGACACAGGTCGATGGTCTCAGCCAGAGCATCGGTGGCCTGTGTGAGCAGCTGCTGGGCCCTGCAGCTCCTCTGGGTCTGCTGCTAGAGGGCGACAAAAGACACAGAGAGAGGGAGGGAGGGGGAGAGAGAGGGGGGAGAGAGGGAGAGGGAGAGAGAGGGGAGAGAGGGAGGAGGGAAAGGGAGAGAGAGAGAGAAGGAGAGAGAGGGAGGGAGAGGGAGGGGAGAGAGAGAGGGGGAAGAGAGACATTGAAGCTGCATCGTAGAGTGAGAAGCCGTCCCTCACCGAGAGGCTGACGGGCCTGAGCGGGTTCCTGTTCCTGTTGGGTCCACAGAACCCTCACCCTCACCCTCACCCCTAACCCTCACCCTAACCCTCACCCCTAACCCTAACCCTCACCCTAACCCTCACCCTCACCCTAACCCTCACCCTCACCCTAACCCTCACCCTAACCCTCACCCTAACCCTCACCCCTAACCCTCACCCTCACCCCTAACCCTAACCCTCACCCTAACCCCTAACCCTAACCCTAACCCTAACCCTAACCCTTACCCTAACCCTCACCCCTAACCCTTACCCTAACCCTTACCCTAACCCTAACCCTCACCCCTAACCCTCACCCCTAACCCTAACCCTCACCCTAACCCCTAACCCTAACCCTAACCCTAACCCTAACCCTAACCCTCACCCCTAACCCTAACCCTCACCCTCACCCTCACCCCTAACCCTCACCCTAACCCTCACCCTCACCCCTAACCCTAACCCTTACCCTAACCCTAACCCTCACCCCTAACCCTCACCCTCACCCCTAACCCTCACCCTAACCCTAACCCTCACCCTAGCTGCTGCTCCACTCCGAGCTGACACGCCGGTCGTCTCGCTGAGCGACGGGCTCTTCAGGACCCAGTTTTTCAAAAGTGGGATTTTGGATGACGGATTGGATCAAATCTTGGAAATGGGTTCTTCAAAGGCAAAAGAGAGATTGTGGATGAGATCAGATCATGTAATCTGACCCTCCATTTGATCTGGTTTGGGTTTTTCATAACTTTGAGCTCTGTTTGGGATCTATTTGATCCCAAAAAGCTGGATTATCCTGATCCCGTCAGAAAGGTGGATTCTGTTGTGATCCTTCGAACCAAATGAAATCAGAGGTTTTGATTTTAAGTGAATGATCACAAAATCAATTTACTGAGGATAAATTCATTTCTTCATATCAATTCAGGTCATTCATCAGAAACTGAGGTTCCGGTTCTTGGGCCAAAGCATCTCAGAAATGTTTGTTCTAGTGTTGTAGTTGAACTAGATGGCGTCTCAGTGTCCACCAGCACCACGCCCAAGAATCTGGGGGTAATCTTTGATCAGGACCTGTCCTTTCAGTCCCAGATAAAGCACATTTCAAGGACTGCGTTCTTTCACCTTCGGAATATCTCAAAGGTCAGGCACCTACTAACCCGAAAAGATGCAGAACAAATAGTCCATGCTTTTGTGACTTCCAGACTGGACTACTGCAACTCCTTACTGTCCGGCTGCCCAAAAAGGTCTATTAAACATCTCCAGCTGATCCAGAACGCAGCAGCTCAGGTTCTGATCCAGAATGCAGCAGCTCAGGTTCTGACGGGAACCTTTAAAAAACTGGCATCAAAGTAAGATGGATCAGGTGATCCTGGAAATCCCTATCTACCCCGGGGCAGCTGTATCTACCCCGGGGCAGCTCTATCTACCCCGGGGCAGCTCTATCTACCCCAGAGCAGCTCTATCTACCCCAGGGCAGCTGTATCTACCCCAGAGCAGCTCTATCTACCCCAGGGCAGCTCTATCTACCCCGGGGCAGCTCTATCTACCCCAGGGCAGCTCTATCTACCCCAGGGCAGCTCTATCTACCCTGGGCCAGCTCTATCTACCCCAGGGCAGCTCTATCTACCCCGGGCCAGCTCTATCTACCCCAGGGCAGCTCTATCTACCCCGGGCCAGCTCTATCTACCCCGGGGCAGCTCTATCTACCCCAGGGCAGCTCTATCTACCCCGGGCCAGCTCTATCTACCCCGGGGCAGCTGTATCTACCCCAGAGCAGCTCTATCTACCCCAGGGCAGCTCTATCTACCCCGGGGCAGCTCTATCTACCCCAGGGCAGCTCTATCTACCCCAGGGCAGCTGTATCTACCCCAGAGCAGCTCTATCTACCCCGGGCCAGCTCTATCTACCCCGGGGCAGCTGTATCTACCCCAGGGCAGCTCTATCTACCCCGGGGCAGCTCTATCTACCCCGGGCCAGCTCTATCTACCCCAGGGCAGCTCTATCTACCCCAGGGCAGCTGTGCTCTGAGCTTTACCACCACTAAGGACGGAGGCGTCTTTGAGTGTCCAGCTATATAATCATTATTATTATAAAAACTGCAGTTAGGAATTGAACCCGGAACCTTCTTGCTGTGAGGTAACAGCCCCCCCCCCCCAGTACCACAACATGAACGTCTACCTCTCCGTATCCCCCCCAGAGACAGCGTGGATCTTCCTGCACAGCCAGCAGTCGGAGGTACTTTCCCATCAGCCCCAGGCAGCGACCTTTCACCTCCAGGTTGTTGGGGCATTTAGTGACGGCAGCCAGCTGGCCCAAGGCAACCTGCCCCAAGGTGCTGCCCACCCTCAGCCATTCCTGGACAAAGGGCAGACGAGAGGACAGAGGATTTATTCTGGGCACTGATCAGACTTTCTTGCATGAGAGAACATGAATGATTGTTATTGATCTGTGTGTGTGTGTGTGTTTGTGTCGCACACACACACACACACACACACACACAGATCAATAACAATCATTCATGTTCTTATTTACTTGAACACATTGCGACTGTGGCTCAGCTCTTATGTGGGAGAATCAAACAATTCAAATGCAGCTTGCGGGTTACTATCCCAGGAAGCTACAGGAGAGGCGAGGTGCACCCCGGACGAGTCGCCAGCTCACCGTAAACCGAGTTAATACAAAACCAGAGAGGACAGGTGGGACATTGAAGAGACAAACAGGGACACAATGAAATGGGACGTATCTCTGAGACGCTCCACGACGTTCTCCTCGCGTCTCGTCCTTCATTCAGCCAGAAACCAAGGAAACACCGAGTGATTGGATTCACATTGATTATATCTGAGTTACAACATGAACAATCATTTCTTTGAGTCTTCTATTTCTGATTGAAGAGCTGAATAATGGATCCCACCCGCGAAGCGCTGGCGATGCCTTCGGGGTGTAGCTGGGATGGGCTCCAGCAACTCCCATGGGGCGCAAAAGGGAAAAGCGGAAGAGGATGGATGGACGGACGGATGGATGGACGGAGGGACGGATGGATGATTCCCATGTCCCACTGTTGTACTCTTAACTCATGAATGCAGCATCATTGTCGTACTTGAGGGAAACTGTAACTTTTATGTGATAGTTTTTACTCGTAGAGAGGAAGTAAATGCACTCAGGCAGATCTGGGATCTGCTGGAGCCAGTTGGCTGAGGCTGACTCCTGCAGGCGTTTCATCGTGAACCCTCATTTGTGCTGGTGACGTGTCTGACCTGTTCCACAGAGTCGGGTTCTGGCGTGCTGCGTAGGAACTCCTCCAGGACTGCGTCGGCAGAGGACTGCCCCTGGCCCAGAGATCGCTGTGTTCTCTCTGCACAGTGCTCCTCCAGCACGGAGAGGCAAAACGCTACCAGGGCCAGTCGCAGGCGGACCAGGCGCCGCTCCGCTGCCAGCGACAGGCCCTGTCTCTGCCGAGAAAGACGTGCACTCAATCAGGTCACCACGGCAGCCAGCGGTGAAAGGAGTCCACCTACGTGTCTTTGTCATTTATGTCATTTATTGTTATTTTTCTAATGTTATTTTGCATCAATTGAGTTATTGAATATTGGTTTTATTTTTATTGGTATTTTATATCTGTGGAGTAATTTATTTTTAATGTATTGTTATTTTGCATCAATTGAGTAATTTAATATTAGTTTTATTTGTATTGTTAATTGTCGATGATTTATGTACAAAGGACTTTCAACGGAAACAAGACCGCAAGGGCTTTTTAGAAATGCTCCT
Organism: Brachionichthys hirsutus; assembly: GCF_040956055.1. Taxonomy (NCBI): domain Eukaryota; kingdom Metazoa; phylum Chordata; class Actinopteri; order Lophiiformes; family Brachionichthyidae; genus Brachionichthys; species Brachionichthys hirsutus. The sequence continues at coordinate 936,718 of NC_090903.1, forward strand.
CTTAGACAGGATGTGTGACTGTACTTGTACTGTAATACATGCTACTGTGTGACTGTACTTGTACTGTAATACATGCTACTGTGTGACTGTACTTGTACTGTAATACATGCTACTGTTTGACTGTATTTGTACTGTAATACATGCTACTGTGTGACTGTACTTGTACTGTAATACATGCTACTGTTTGACTGTATTTGTACTGTAATACATGCTACTGTTTGACTGTACTTGTACTGTAATACATGCTACTGTGTGACTGTACTTGTACTGTAATACATGCTACTGTTTGACTGTATTTGTACTGTAATACATGCTACTGTTTGACTGTACTTGTACTGTAATACATGCTACTGTGTGACTGTACTTGTACTGTAATACATGCTACTGTGTGACTGTACTTGTACTGTAATACATGCTACTGTGTGACTGTACTTGTACTGTAATACATGCTACTGTGTGACTGTACTTGTACTGTAATACATGCTACTGTTTGACTGTATTTGTACTGTAATACATGCTACTGTTTGACTGTACTTGTACTGTAATACATGCTACTGTGTGACTGTACTTGTACTGTAATACATGCTACTGTGTGACTGTACTTGTACTGTAATACATGCTACTGTTTGACTGTATTTGTACTGTAATACATGCTACTGTTTGACTGTACTTGTACTGTAATACATGCTACTGTGTGACTGTACTTGTACTGTAATACATGCTACTGTGTGACTGTACTTGTACTGTAATACATGCTACTGTGTGACTGTACTTGTACTGTAATACATGCTACTGTGTGACTGTACTTGTACTGTAATACATGCTACTGTTTGACTGTATTTGTACTGTAATACATGCTACTGTTTGACTGTACTTGTACTGTAATACATGCTACTGTGTGACTGTACTTGTACTGTAATACATGCTACTGTGTGACTGTACTTGTACTGTAATACATGCTACTGTGCGACTGTACTTGTACTGTAATACGTGCTACTGTTGACTGTACTTGTACTCTAACATTCTATCTCATAAATATATTCATCATCAAAGGAACGCCCATCTTCAGCAAGCTCAGAAGACCGAACGAGTCCTCTGAGCTTGGGCGGAACCAGGTTGGACAGGATTAGAAATGAGACAATATGAGGGACAGTGAAGGTTAGACGTTTTGGAGACAAGGTCAGAGAGACCAGACTTTGATGGTTTGGACATGTCCAGAGGACAGACAGGGACTATATCGGTAGAAGGATGCTGAGGATGGGACTGCCAGGGAACAGGACTAATAATTAATTCTCAAAAGCAAAGGAAAAGTCAAGTGACTGTGACTCGTTAAAGTTGTTAATCATTAAGACGACACGTGAGACACGTGTCTCAGAAGACATAAAACAGGTCCCGCTAGATTCATCACAATGAAAGCTGACCCTTACATTGTCCTGAGACGGGAGCAGCCGTTGAGCCTTGTGCACCAGGTGTTCCTGCTGGGTAACAGCGAGCTGCGCCTGGGAGAGGCCATCGAGCAGGAGGCGCCGTTTGTCCTCTGAGACAGCAGCGTGACTCGCCAGCATTCTGGTGGTTGTAAAACTGATATATCAATATATGTACACACACACAGCCATTAATTAATTGCAACATGCTAAATGGTATTATGAGGAATATTCATATGATCATATAATGCTGAGATGTGGTGCCTCGCCGGACTAACCTTAAGCCATCAGCGCACTCCAGATGTGCCTCTGCTGCATGTTCTCTGGAGCTGAGTTCGGTGAAGGTAGTGGCACACTTTTCTAGTGTCTCGCAGGCCGTCTTTAGTCTCTGGACGTCAGTGAAGAGGATCTCTCCAGTTTCACCCCCACTGAGGGCGCGTATACATTCCATGGCTCCTCTGAATAAGAAAACCCAACATAGGTGGTAGTGATCACCAATCATCTGAGTGTGTCCGTTTGAACACCTGAGGCAGACGGTGGGCTACTTTGTTAAAGCATATGTTTGACCCATTTGACTTTGTTTTGAGGGTGTGTTTATTGTGCATGTAGTTTATCAGCACGGCTGACGGATACACTGCAAAAATGCAAGTGTCCATTTGTTCGTTGTCTTCCGCTTGTCCGGATCCCGGTCACGGGGGCAGCAGCCTTAGCAGAGAAGCCCAGACCGCCATCTCTCAAGCCACTTCCACTCGTTCTTCAGGGGGAATCTTAAGGTGTTCCCAGGTCAGCCAAGAAATATAATCAGCCCCAAGTTCTCCTCCCGGATGGACATGCCCGAAACACATCCCCTGGAAGGCATCCGGGAGGCATCCTCATTAGCTGTCCCCTCAACTGGCTCCTCTCCATCTGGAGACCTCCCGGATGGCCGCGCTCCACACCCTGTCTCTAAGGCTGAGCTCGGCCACCCTACGAAGGAAACTCATTTTGGCCCCTTGTACTCGCAACCTTGTTCTTGCCGTTATTACCCACAGCTCATGACCATAGGTGAGGATTGGGACGTAGATTGACTATGGAAATCAAAGACCCTAGCCTCTCAGCTTAGCTTCCTCTTCACCACAATGGACCTGCTCAGTGTCCACAACACTCAATCAAGGACAAGACTCAGATACACATAAACTCATCAATCCAAAGGTACGTCTTTGACCTTGACCTGGAGTGAGCAGTCCAACCTTTTCCGGCTGAGAACTATGGCCACAGACTTGGAGGTGCTGATCGTCACCCCTGCTGCTACAAAATCGGCTGCGAACCAACCCAGTGAGCGCTCGAGGTCGCTATTCAATGAAGCCGATAGAACCACATCATCCGCAAAAAGCAGGGACGAGATCATCCCACCGCCGAACTCGACCACTTGCTCCACCAGGCTGTGCCGAGTAATTCTGTTCATGAAAGTTATGAACAGAACATGTGAGAAAGGGCAGCCCTGGCAGAGTCCAACCCTCACTGGGAATGCCCCAACTGTGACTCCCACAGAAGTCCAATAACTGAACACATCCAGGTCCTCCTCTCATTTCCCACGTGGTTGTTCAAGTCCCCCAGTAGGAAAATTGAGTCCATTTTTGGGGCACTTTCTAGCACCTGTCCCAAAGACTCCAAAAAGGACAGTAATCTGAACTGCTGTTAGGTGCATAAACACTGACAACAGTGAGTACCCGTTCCCTGGAAGGTGCAGGGAAGCCACCCTTTCGTCCACCAGGGTGGAGCTTCAGCTGTGTGGCAGGAGAGAAGAAAGTCTAATATTTGAGATAATTTATTTCTATCCTTTTACACACCAGTGTAAATATTATACACATACGTGCAAATAAGTAGAGAGATGGCATACTGATGGTTTTTTGTGGGTTGTGCCTTGCTCAAGTGCACCTTTGCAGTTCTTACTGTTGAATTAGTGCCCCATTATCAATGTACACTTTATCCAGTGTACACCTCTGGTTCCCAAGCAAATTTCCTGTGGACTGAACTATTCCCATATTACTATCTTAACTGCTTTGCTGTTGTTCAAGCCTGAATTTTACCTAAAATCCACTGTATTCTCAGCTTGGAGTTGTATTTTGTTACGTACCTGCAGCGCCAGACAGGCCTGCAGAGTCTCATGCTTCTCTGCCCCGCCCCCTCCCCTTGCAGGTGCTGTCAGGTGGAGGAGATGATGGCGGTGATTGAGTCCACCTGTGAGGATGGGGGTGGCTGGCCAATCACCCTCAGGAGCTGTCTACAAGAAGGAGCACTCTCCGGGCTGTCGGCCCTTTCGACACTGAGGGACTCAACCTATGTTGCGTTTTTGGTGTGTTGGGAACGCGTGGTTTGTGGTTGTGGGGTAGAGGACACAGGTGAGTTGAGGGTACCCTGTACATTTGCACAGGTAGTTAATTTCTGTCTAGAGACACTAGGTTTAGCGCTTGTTGCCACCTCTGTACGTTTTGTTCACCCTTTGGTAGGTTAGTTCGGCAGCCTTTGCTTTACGTTGGTTTCCTGAGACGGCAGACTGGGAGTCAGGCCTGGTTTTGTTTTGGTGCTTCTGTTCATTTGGCACAACCGATTTGTCCCTGCCTCCTCCGCATGCTAACCTTCCATGACAATAAACGCACATGCGTCTTGCATTTCACGGTCTTTGCCGAATCATTTGGTTGTCACCTGTTTCCGTTATTGTTCCACCTCGTGAACGTAACGTATGTTCATTGTTGTCCTCTGAGGAAATGAATAGTGACATAATAATAATAATACATTTTATTTAAAGGCGTCTTTCTCGGCACTCGAGGACACCGTACAGATGTATAGGTCTTTATGTTCTATGTCCTTTCCCCAGGCTTTAGTAGACACATTTGTTTATTGTGTCTATGCTTTTCTCTTAAAGGTATAATATATTTTATATTAAGAGTATATTTTAGTGTCACAATGGCCTCATAGCCCTTGTTGCAGAAATAAAAATCCCCTCTTCAACTTTTCTAATTGATAATGCTTTCTTTCATGGCTCCGTGCAACAGATTGCCGAACGTAGCGGAATGTTTGCAACCTGGTCTGTTCAACATCTTTATAAAGTCCAAAGTCAAAAATCAAAATTTTTAGCTTTGTTGTGTTTCAAAATGTTATTGAAAGAGTGAAATACAAAATTATTTGCGGTTTTAATCCCATCAGCCCGAGCGGCAATCCAAAAAAGGAGAACATTTAGCAGGTTTAGCACAGACATTTGAACTTACCTCATTTCCAGTGAGGTCATCAATAATGTGATTTCTGCAACCCGGTTTACTTGCTGCTCAAGAAGCACCTTCAGGGCGGCACAGCCTTGGTTTATAATCTGATTAACCTGTGAGCACAAGAAGAGAGAAACTTCACCACAATGCTAAAGTAAGCGTATCGTAAAGGGTTGTGAGAGATGAAAAGGCGTTGATTCTGCACCTGGGCTGGTGCACCGTGGTCTCTCTGGCCCTTTACGGCTGTGACCTTGGTGAGCGTTAGCTGGTGCCAGAATTCCTCATCCCCCCCCAGGTCTTGGGATTTGTCCAGCAAGATGAGAGCCTGGTTATACTTCTGCTCTGTGCAAGCCAGACTGGCCAGATAAAGCAAACTTCTTGCCATAGATTTGTGGTCTCCGAGTTCCTCGAATGAGAGAAGGATGAAATAATGTATTTAATGAATACATTATTTCAGTGAGCACAAGCCGTCAGCGAGCTACAGATCTATGCCGATGATAATGCGTTGGTTTGATAGAGACACTTTACATTGTTCATTCATGGTGAAGCTACTATTGTAGCCACAGCTGCCCTGGGGCAGACTGACAGAAGCAAGGCTGCCAAGTTACCCCCTCACTACATTCACACAGCGAGGCGTCTTGCCCAAGGACACAATGACAGTGAACACATGTGCCGAAGCAGGGAATCGAGCCATCAACCTCTCGATCAGAGGACGAGCCGCTCAACCACCTGCGCCACTGTCGCCCCATTAATACCCTGTCCTTTCAGCTTGTCCCGTGAGGGTACGCCAGAGCAAATCAACGTTCTCCACTTCACCCTGTCCTTTGCGTCGTCCTCCCCAACACCAGCCACTCTCATGTCCTGCCTCACTACGTCCATGTCTCTTCTCCTGGGTCGTCCTCTAGCCCTGTTCCCTGTCTCTAAGCCGTCCATCATGGCTGTCCTCACCACTGTCTCTAAGCCGTCCATCATGGCTGTCCTCACCACTGTCTCTAAGCCGTCCATCATGGCTGTCCTCACCATTGTCTCTAAGCCGTCCATCATGGCTGTCCTCACCACTGTCTCTAAGCCGTCCATCGTGGCTGTCCTCACCACTGTCTCTAAGCGTCCATCATGGCTGTCCTCAGAGCCACTGTCTCTAAGCCGTCCATCATGTCTGTCCTCACCACTGTCTCTGAGCCGTCCATCATGGCTGTCCTCACCACTGTCTCTAAGCCGTCCATCATGGCTGTCCTCACCACTGTCTTTAAGCCGTCCATCATTGCTGGCCTCACCACTGTCTCTAAGCCGTCCATCATGTCTGTCCTCACCACTGTCTCTGAGCCGTCCATCATGGCTGTCCTCACCACTGTCTCTCAGCCGTCCATCATGGCTGTCCTCACCACTGTCTTTAAGCCGTCCATCATTGCTGGCCTCACCACTGTCTCTAAGCCGTCCATCATGTCTGTCCTCACCACTGTCTCTGAGCCGTCCATCATGGCTGTCCTCACCACTGTCTCTCAGCCGTCCATCATGTCTGTCCTCACCACTGTCTCTGAGCCGTCCATCATGGCTGTCCTCACCACTGTCTCTAAGCCGTCCATCATGGCTGTCCTCACCACTGTCTCTAAGCCGTCCATCATGGCTGTCCTCACCACTGTCTCTAAGCCGTCCATCATGGCTGTCCTCACCACTGTCTTGTAGACCTGTCCCTTCGTCCTATCACAGAGCACACCTGATACTCTCCTCCCCCGTTCCAGCCTGCCTGCACACGATTCTTCACCTCCTTTCCACATTCTCTCCATCACTCTGCTCTGTTGACCCGAGGTACCTGAAGTCCTCTCCCTTCTTTACGTCTCTTCCTTGTAGCTTCACTGTCCCCTCTGGGACCTTCTCATGTACACACATGTACTCTGTTTTACTCCTGCTCTCCTTCATCCCTCTCTTTTCTAGAGCAGACCTCCACTTCTCTAGATTCTCCTCTACCTGCAGATCACAATGTCATCTGCAAACATCATATTCAGAGGAGTTTCCTGTCTCACCTCTGTTAGTCTGTCCATCACCATGGCAACAAAAAGGGGCTCAGAGCTGATCCCTGGTGCATCCCACCTCTACACTAAACTCCCCTGTTACTCCTACTGCACACTTCACTGCTGTCCTACAACTGTCCTACATGTCCTTAACTACACTGACATACTTCTATGTCCCTCCAGACGTCCTCATGCAGTACTACAGTACCTCTGTGGACACCCTGTCCTAGGCTTTCTCTAGATCTACAAAGACACGATGCAGCTCCTTCTGACCTTCCCTGAACTTCTCCATTGCTAGCCTCAATGCTAACATTGCGTCTGTGGTACTCTTCCTCAGCATAAAGACATACTGCTACTCAGAAATACTTACTTCTGTCCTTAGTCTAGCCTAATCTACTTTTTCCCATAACTTTTCCATCACTATTCTTAAACACTGTAAAATGCTCTGTCACCCTATGTTCTAGTCTCTTCTGGAAACGAGTGTTAACTACTGCCATGTCCATCCTTTTGGTAAAGTCCACCACCGTCTGTCCTTCTAGGTTCCTGTCCTGAACACCAAAGTCCACCACCATCTGTCCTTCTAGGTTCCTGTCCTGAACACCAAAGTCCACCACCATCTGTCCTTCTAGGTTCCTGTCCTGAACACCAAAGTCCACCACCATCTGTCCTTCTGGGTTCCTGTCCTGAACACCAAAGTCCACCACCATCTGTCCTTCTAGGTTCCTGTCCTGAACACCAAAGTCCACCAACATTTGTCCTTCTAGGTTCCTGTCCTGAACACCAAAGTCCACCACCATCTGCCCTTCTAGGTTCCTGTCCTGAACACCAAAGTCCACCACCATCTGTCCTTCTGGGTTCCTGTCCTGAACACCAAAGTCCACCACCATCTGTCCTTCTAGGTTCCTGTCCTGAACACCAAAGTCCACCACCGTCTATCCTTCTGGGTTCCTGTCCTGAACACCAAAGTCCACCACCATCTGTCCTTCTAGGGTCCTGTCCTGAACACCAAAGTCCACCACCGTCTGTCCTTCTAGGTTCCTGTCCTGAACACCAAACTTGTCCATCACTTCTTCATCTCCTCTATTTCCTTCCCCAACATGCCCATTGAGGTCTGCTCCAATCACAGAACGCTTCTGGCGGTCGCTGTTAACTCGGGCATCAACCGATCTGGTATAACTTGTTATTTACGTTGATTATTTGTTACATTTAGCAAGTTTTTATGCAGGATTCCACTCCTGACGCAACTCTCTGCATTTCTCCGGGCTTGAGACCAGCACAAGGGAGAATTTGGCAATGTTAGGTCCTGCTAACCGCACTACCTGTGCTACCCATGAGGCTGCATTCAATAACTATGCTAATATAAAACACAACAACAAAAACAAACAATAACTAATTCTATTATTGCAAACAACTACTGATGTCTGTGTTTGTCAGTAACACATATTTTTCATCAGCCTGGCATTGAAAAACATTCTCATTTTTACTTCAGATGTATTTTTGTAGTACACTAACCAAAGACACAAAGTGGGCCTCTGCCAGGAGACATCTGGCAGGTTGATAGAGCCCCAGGCTGAGACAAACATCAGCTTTGTTCAGCCACATGTCCTGAAAACACACATTCTCACAACGCTGCCAAGGCCCAGCCTTTTCCTGCACCATGGCTTTCTGAAAGAAAATCACAAATTCACACACACATATATTTAAAATGTGAAATTTGAGAATATGGAACGATCGCTGATATATATGGAACGATCGCTGATATATATGGAATGAACGCTGATATATATGGAACGATCGCTGATATATATGGAACGATCGCTGATATATATGGAACGATCGCTGATATATATGGAATGAACGCTGATATATATGGAACGATCGCTGATATATATGGAACGATCGCTGATATATATGGAACGATCGCTGATATATATGGAACGAACGCTGATATGGAATGAACGCTGATATATATGGAACGATCGCTGATATATATGGAACGAACGCTGATATGGAATGAACGCTGATATATATGGAATGAACGCTGATATATATGGAATGAACGCTGATATATATGGAACGATTGCTGATATATATGGAATGAACGCTGATATATATGGAATGAACGCTGGCGTTACATATATATCAGCGGTCGTATATATAAGAGACTGGAAAAGAAAAGGAAAGAGGAAATAATCCCCAAAATTTGTTTGACCAACATGGAACCAGAATTTCCTTCGGGATTAGTAAAGTTCTATTTTATCTTATCATCTTATCTTAATATGAAAATAGTGTCCATTTTTTGGGATATTGCTGCGCGGTACGGTATGGAGAAATTGATGATTTCAACGTTTCCTATAAGTAAGCTGAGCAAAAGAGTTACGCAGTCGCTTTATGGAGGAGGAATCTTTCAAAGGAATACCGGTAACCCCTCCCCCTCCCTCCCAACACCGCAACCAAAACGATAAATGATACAGAATTCTGTTAAATGACCTTATAATGCCTTCGTTTTTTATGTGTTTTCTGTTGTTTAGATACACGTAGTTACACATTAATATACCTCTAGGCATGGAAACGGACATTTATCTGCTGCGTAGGAACGGATTCATCGAGTTCACATGATTTATTATGGGATATATAGTTTCGGTTTTGGAACAGTATTAGGGAATGAATTATGTTGGAGAACCGAGGCTCCCCGTATTCAAAGGAGCTGACCTGATTACACGGTTTGTGAAGGCTTCTTCTTTCTTGTACAGAAGCAATCGCTTTGTGGCACCTGCAAACATGTCATAGATCATATCACAGTGTTAGCCATGAAAAGAAAATGTGCAGCTCTGAAAGCCGGACGGCTGAATCGACTGACCCCATCTGTTCTGGGCCGTGGATCCGACTCAGTTCAAGCAGCTGTTCCTGATATGGCGAATGTGTCTCAAAGCCCAGCTGGCAGCAAGTCCTCACAATTCTAATGTGGTGGAAGAGCAACGTAAAGGCACGGAGTCGAGTGGGAGCATGAGTTAACGTCGCTTCTTCACTTTGCTGTGCCGGAACACAAAGCCGAAGAGGAGGCGCCTACAGCCCTCCTTCAAACCCATTTCTCCTGCTTAACATCCCGAGATGTACTTTTCTTTTCTTGACTCCACAATGAAGTTATCTTTTCTTTTTGGACTTTGGACTTAGAATAGCACCAGGAAACAGGAAACATTTCTTTCATCTGCAGAGTTGAGTGTTTTCACCTGAGTCTGTAGAAGTCAGAGATGCTTCTCCTCTCCAGAAGATCAAGAGCAATGGTCTCAGCGAGATGCAGTATGGGCAGGGTCAGGGGGTCAAGCTTGACTGAACGAAGCTCTCTGTCCAGCATGTTGAGATGAAACAGGCTCTGAGTCTACAGGAAGGAAGATGGACGGTTATGCAAAGAACCAGAACAAGCTCCTTAATGATACCATTCTCTCCTTCTCTATGTCTCCAATTTGCATTATATATATTTTTAACAAGAGTTGTGAAGTAGAACCCCAAAACAGAACTAGTTCAGGTTCCACTAAAGTTCCTCATTTAAAAAAACCTGATGACGATGAATGGAAACGGTGTTTTAAGCAGAAACACCGACCAATGAAAGGAAAGCTCGTCTTCGGTGAACTCTATACCAGATATAATATAATTAAGACTCCAGACCACCAATGGAACGGGGGAGGACAGCATCAGGGGTGCTCTGTGATAGGACGAAGGGACAGGTCCACAAGACAGTGGTGAGGACAGCCATGATGGACGGCTTAGAGACAGTGGTGAGGACAGCATGATGGACGGCTTAGAGACAGTGGTGAGGACAGCATGATGGACGGCTTAGAGACAGTGGTGAGGACAGCCATGATGGACAGCTTAGAGACAGTGGTGAGGACAGACATGATGGACGGCTGAGAAACAGTGGTGAGGACAGCCATGATGGACGGCTTAGATAGAGACAGTGGTGAGGACAGACATGATGGACGGCTTAGATAGAGACAGTGGTGAGGACAGACATGATGGACGGCTTAGAGACAGTGGTGAGGACAGCATGATGGACGGCTTAGAGACAGTGGTGAGGACGGCCATGATGGACGGCTTAGAGACAGTGGTGAGGACAGCCATGATGGACGGCTTAGAGACAGTGGTGAGGACAGCCATGATGGACGGCTTAGAGACAGTGTCTCTGAGGAAAAGACAGGAGGCGGAGCTAGAAGTGGAGGAGATGAAGATGCTGAGGTTCTCCTTGGGAGTGTCCAGGTTGGACAGGATTAGAAATGAGACAATAAGAGGGACAGTGAAGGATAGACATTTTGGAGACAAGGTCAGAGAGACCAGACTTTGATGGTTTGGACATGTCCAGAGGAGAGACAGGGACTATATCGGTAGAAGGATGCTGAGGATGGAACTGCCAGGGAACAGGACTAGAGGATGACCCAGGAGAAGAGACATGGACGTAGTGAGGGAGGACATGAGAGTGGCTGGTGTTGGGGAGGACGATGCAAAGGACAGGACTAGAGGACGACCCAGGAGAAGAGACATGGACGTAGTGAGGGAGGACATGAGAGTGGCTGGTGTTGGGGAGGACGATGCAAAGGACAGGACTAGAGGACGACCCAGGAGAAGAGACATGGACGTAGTGAGGGAGGACGATGCAGAGGACAGGACTAGAGGACGACCCAGGAGAAGAGACATGGACGTAGTGAGGGAGGACGATGCAGAGGACCCGCTGGTGTCTGGGCTTGCCTGGTTCTTCATGCTGAGGCTGTTGATGCAGCCGGGGTCCGTGTTGGTTCTGAAGACCCGTCTGGCCGGCTCAGGACAGACGTAGCGAGCCCAGTCCCTGGAGGTGGACGGAGGAGTCTTCGCGAGGATGGACGGCTTAGGGCTCTCCTCTGCAGGGGGTGTCTGGACAAAGGTATTACACACAAAAATACATGTTAAATTGTTATTAATACATTATTACATTATTATAGTACCAGAAAATATGTCCGGAACATTTCTAAAGCTCCATCTAATGAATAAAACAATACATGCTAAATACTGTAGTACAAATATAGAAACCTTTTCATTGCTGTGTTGTGAAGTCTGGAGGACAACTTCAGTGAATTAACCCTTTCCTTAAGTGCTGTCCTGTATTTTTCATTAATGGGTTAAACATGTGGGATTTCGTCCAGGTTCTTTCCATTGTCCCGTTTCCTGTTCCTGACTGTCTCTGTGTTCCGTTCCTCTCTGAATATTCGGATGTGTTTTTACCCGGGCCTCCCTGCCGTTGAACCGCGTGTGACCGTTGAAGGACTTACTCCTTTCGTCTTTTTGCCTAAGCCCTTGTCTTTGCCTTTGCCTTTTTTGGGTCCGGCAGCGAGAGGACGTCTTGCCATGTCACCAGAAACCTCAAAGGCCACTGCCAAAGACATCTGGAGGGACAAAGAGCACCGTTTCTGTAGCATAGCACGTAGCATAGCATCTGATCCACCGGGCGACGCAGCAGCACCTTCCATATTTGGAGTACGAAGACGTGCGCTCTGAGCAGGTTCAGCCGGTGCTCAGGGGACGCCTTGTCTGCCATGATGGCGAGCAGAGTATGCGCACGAACCAGGAAGTCCAGCTGCCGCACCTCCTTCAGACTGGACACATTTGAGACGGAGACGTGCTGGACCCCCACCGGGGACCCCCTCTCTGAGGATTCTACAGGGAAGGCGGTAGCAGAGACACGTGTCTTTGTAGTTGCCGTTTCACGCATGGGGGACACGCCAGCAGACCTTTAAACAGCACTTTGCTATTCTCGTAGATTTAGAGACATTTGAAATGTGTCCTTAAGACGAGGACTCAGACATTACACAAGCCGCTATGTCCAGACGTCCTTTTCTTGCGTGTGCTCACCAGATCAAAAAGGTTTGATGACAGTCCCAGTGAGGGGACGCTCCGAAGTCGTGAGACTCACAGCAAATGGATTTCACGATGACGATGATTATTATTGATCGTTTCATCTCATTGGTCATTAGTTCCTGTGATTCTCATCGTAATCCAACGGCCGTTTATTTCAGGAACCCTTCTTTTCTATAATCGTTGTGTGAACGAGCGTGCTCGGCTGCACAGCGCTGTGCCGGGACGCCGAATACCTGCTGGGGCCCCCGTTCCAGGGCGCAGGAGGAGGTCGATGGCCCCCTGAAGCTGACCCCGGGCCTCGGCTTTGGGGAAGCTGTGATTGTAGAGCCATTCTCCAAACTCTAACAGAAGGCTGATCTTCTTCCACCGGCTCTCCACACTCTGTTCACAAAGACAGACCTCAGAGACAGACACGGGGACAGAGACGCTCCACTTCCTGGTGCTTCTGTCCGACCCCTGAAGCTGAAAGGGCGCCTGGGCTTTGTGAAAGAGGCCATTCTGTCTATTACGGTACGTAGTGGTCCCCAACCGCAGGGACACGGCCCGGTACCGGTCCATCAGACGTGTGTTACCGTAGTGGTCCCCAACCGCAGGGACACGGCCCGGTACCGGTCCATCAGACGTGTGTTACCGTAGCGGTCCCCAACCGCAGGGACATGGCCCGGTACCGGTCCATCAGACGTGTGTTACCGTAGTGGTCCCCAACCGCAGGGACACGGCCCGGTACCGGTCCATCAGACGTGTGTTACCGTAGTGGTCCCCAACCGCAGGGACACGGCCCGGTACCGGTCCATCAGACGTGTGTTACCGTAGCGGTCCCCAACCGCAGGGACACGGACCGGTACCGGTCCGTCAGACGTGTGTTACCGTAGCGGTCCCCAACCGCAGGGACACGGACCGGTACCGGTCCGTCAGACGTGTGTTACCGTAGCGGTCCCCAACCGCAGGGACACGGACCGGTACCGGTCCATGTGACGTGTGTTACCGTAGCGGTCCCCAACCGCAGGGACACGGACCGGTACCGGTCCATGTGACGTGTGTTACCGTAGTGGTCCCCAACCGCAGGGACACGGCCCGGTACCGGTCCATCAGACGTGTGTTACCGTAGCGGTCCCCAACCGCAGGGACACGGCCCGGTACCGGTCCATCAGACGTGTGTTACCGTAGTGGTCCCCAACCGCAGGGACATGGACCGGTACCGGTCCATCAGACGTGTGTTACCGTAGTGGTCCCCAACCGCAGGGACACGGACCGGTACCGGTCCATCAGACGTGTGTTACCGTAGCGGTCCCCAACCGCAGGGACACGGACCGGTACCGGTCCTTGAGACGTGTGTTACCGTAGTGGTCCCCAACCGCAGGGACACGGACCGGTACCGGTCCGTCAGACGTGTGTTACCGTAGTGGTCCCCAACCGCAGGGACACGGACCGGTACCGGTCCGGGAGACGTGTGTTACCGGACTGCACGAGAAGAATACATAATTTATATAATTTCCCCTGGATTGATTATTCGATTCTGACAGGTGTTTTATTTTGAAAAACGGGAAAAAGTAAAATAATATATATATATATATAAAACCAAGGTCTCGGGAACGAGTCTGAGTGTAATGACAGGCTGCCTCCACACCGTGGTGCTAGAGATCTTTACTAGACAGTGTCTCTGCTGAGTACACATCCATCCGTCCATCCATCATCCATCCACCCATCCATCCATCATCCATCCATCATCCATCCATCCATCATCCATCCATCATCCATCCACCCATCATCCATCCATCATCCATCCATCATCCATCCGTCTACCCATCATCCACCCATCATCCACCCGTCTAACCATCATCCACCCATCATCCATCCATCATCCATCCATCATCCATCCGTCTACCCATCATCCACCCATCATCCATCCGTCTAACCATCATCCACCCATCATCCATCCATCCATCCATCCATCATCCATCCGTCTACCCATCATCCACCCATCCATCCATCCATCATCCGTCCACCCATCATCCATCCACTTATCCATCCATCCACTCATCCATCCATCCATCCACCCAACCATCCGTCATCCACCCAACCATCCGTCATCCACCCACCCATCATCCATCCATCCATCCATCATCCATCCATCCACCCATCATCCATCCACCCATCATCCATCCACCCATCATCCGTCCACCCATCATCCATCCACTCATCCATCCATCCGTCCACACATCATCCATCCACCCAACCATCCGTCATCCACCCACCCATCATCCATCCATCCATCCATCATCCATCCGTCTACCCATCATCCATCCATCCATCCATCCATCCACCCATCATCCGTCCACCCATCATCCATCCACTCATCCATCCGTCCATCCATCCATCCATCCACCCATCATCCATCCGTCCTGATGCAGTCCATGAATCTGTTTTTGAGCAGGTTCTGTTTGGACAAAGACTCAAAGCAGTACCAGAAGTGAGGAGATGGATTTCTGGTAGCAAGCCAGTTGTTGTGGAATCGATCCAGTACACAGCGCCACCTGGTGCCACAACGATGAACAGCACTGCCCTCCTAACTTCTGCATGTCCTCCTGGACGCTTTGACCCAGCTGAGCTTTCACCAGTATTTGCTGCTTCAGTAGAGCTCTGTAGAACACAGGGTATTCGTTCGTTCGCAGTATTTCCTGCAGTCATGGTATCGTGTTTGTACTCACAGCCTGTCTCTGCTGCAGGACATGTCTCTATTGTCTTGTGTTTTACTCACAGTTTGTCTCTGCTGCAGGACATGTCTCTATTGTCTTGTGTTTTACTCACAGTTTGTCTCTGCTGCAGGACATGTCTCTATTGTCTTGTGTTTTACTCACAGTTTGTCTCTGCTGCAGGACATGTCTCTATGGTCTTGTGTTTTACTCACAGCCTGTCTCTGCTGCAGGACATGTCTCTATTGTCTTGTGTTTTACTCACAGCCTGTCTCTGCTGCAGGACATGTCTCTATTGTCTTGTGTTTTACTCACAGTTTGTCTCTGCTGCAGGACATGTCTCTATGGTCTTGTGTTTTACTCACAGTTTGTCTCTGCTGCAGGACATGTCTCTATTGTCTTGTGTTTGTACTCACAGTCTGTCTCTGCTGCAGGACATGTCCCTCACGGCTTGGTCCAACAGACGCAGAGCTCCGTCCCAGTCCTCTTTGTCAGCGTGGACGAGGAGCAGCAAACCGTAAAGCTTTCGTCTCAGCGTTAGATCCGCTTCAGCTACATCCAGATGTACAGAAACGAATACATTTACACTGTTCCCTAATAGTTTAAATCTAGAATTTAAAATAATAGTAATAATTATTTTAGAGGGGTCTAACAAACATTGACAATTTAAAACATTTATTGATGAAGTTAGAATTTCTAATATCTGTGTTAGTTTTGGATATTTATAGTTTAAGCAAAGCCTGTATAATAGAGATGAGTATTGCAGTATTGTATTACTATTATCTTGCTGCACTGTGTTTGTACTCTGTAATAATGACTCAACAATATTCATGTGTATGCACTAAAAACACTTCCCTTCCCTCTTCACAGTACTGAGGCCCGTCAGACATCAGGTTCTGGGTTCAGATCCAGATGAGGACCTGAGACCTCTGTCTGAAGTTTACAGGCTCTCCAGCCTGAGGTGAATGTGGGACCCTATAGTCCCCTGGGGCAGATGCCCCCCCGAACCCTACATGTGTTTTAAAGGGTCCTTGAACTGCTCACCCGGGACTTGATGTTTGGGACTTGGAAGAGGCGGAGCTCTCCAGGCCAGCGAGCTGCTGCTCTGCTCCTGAAACGTAAAGGAAAGGATTCACTGTGTCCTTCTACCAAGGTGAAAGGTCACACGGTGACCCTGCGGCCCTGCCCCCTTAGCTGCCCCCCCACAGCTAGTAATAATGACCATTAATTCTTGTTGGGCATTTTCACAGGAATGTAAAATATGCATTCGTGATGATTCTGCGTACTTCTGAAGGTTACGTGATTCTGAATTCCTGCTGCGATTCCCAACGTTTCCTGAACATTTCATCCAGATGCATCCAGAACGTTTTCAGTTGTCTTGCTAACGAAAGCACAGCCTCCTGGGGGGGGTAAATACTACGGTACCCCCCCCCCCCCCACCCCACTGGTGCCTGTTGTCACCCTGGCCGAGGTTCCGAGCAAGCCACGGTGACACACTACAGTTTACTCCAGCTGTGGTGTGAACAGAACCAGAACCACGTTGACTTGATCGAGTCGCAGGACATGAACGTTCACGCCCGACTCTCTTCTGGCGTGATCTGCTGTTCATGTTTTGCCGTATTTCAGTCAGCGCACAATATGAATACTGATACGGGCCGTCCGCTCCCTATATGACCGGTACCAGAGCTCGGCCCGCAGTAAGTCGGACCTATTTCCAGTGCGGGTTGGACTCCGTCAGGGCTGCCCTTTGTCACCGATTCTGTTCAGAACCTTTATGGACAGAATTTCTAGGTGCAGCCGGGGCGTTGAGGGGGTTCGGTTTGGTGACCTCAGGATTGGGTCGCTGCTTTTTGCAGACGACGTGATCCTGTTGGCTTCATCAGGCCACGCCCTCCAGCTCTCACTGGATCGGTTCCAGCCGCATGTGAAGCGGCCGGGATGAGAATCAGCACCTCTAAATCCGAGGCCATGGTTCTCAGCCGGAAAAGGGTGGAGTGCACCCTCCAGGTCGGGGAGGAGATCCTGCCCCAAGTGGAGGAGTTCAAGTACCTCGGGGTCTTGTTCACGAGTGAGGGAAGAATGGAGCGGGAGATCGACAGAGAACGAGATCCCGGGTACAAGGGGCTGAAATGAGCTTCCTCCGTGGGGGGGCGGGGCTCTCCCTTAGAGATCGGGTGAGAAGCTCAGTCATCCGGGAGGAGCTCGGAGTAGAGCTGCGTCCGGATGAGGAGGCTCGGGTGTCTTTTTTTCTTTACCTTTATTGTCCATCAACGTGGAATATTTGCTTGGAATGGTCGAAACATTGGATGAAAAGCTTTGGATGAATGTTGCTGACATTATAATTAAACTAAAGAGAGGAGCTCTGAGTGATCGTATTCACTCCTAAGCCTAAAGCAAGCCGCACAGCAAAGACACAATTCACGTGCATGAAGTCCATACGTGCACGTGCTTCCTGTTGGTATGGAGCAGGGCCGCGAGGAGCTTCTCCAGGGGCTGCTGGAGCAGCAGCCTCCCCTCTGGAGTCTGAGTGAAGGGGAGACAAGCGTTCCAGTAATGGCTGACAGCGGCAGCACACAGCGCCGGGTGGGCGGCCCTTTCTGCATAACTGTGGAAAACACCAAGAGCACAGAGCACATCGGGAGGAGTGAAGGCAGAGAGACACACAGAACAAGAGAGAGAGCATGGAGTGAAGGCAGAGAGACACACAGAACAAGAGAGAGAGGATGGAGTGAAGGCAGAGAGACACACAGAACAAGAGAGAGAGCATGGTGTGAAGGCAGAGAGACACACAGAACAAGAGAGAGAGCATGGAGTGAACGCAGAGAGACACACAGAACAAGAGAGAGAGGATGGAGTGAAGGCAGAGAGACACACAGAACAAGAGAGAGAGCATGGAGTGAAGGCAGAGAGACACACAGAACAAGAGAGAGAGGATGGAGTGAAGGCAGAGAGACACACAGAACAAGAGAGAGAGCATGGAGTGAAGGCAGAGAGACACACAGAACAAGAGAGAGAGCATGGAGTGAAGGCAGAGAGACACACAGAACAAGAGAGAGAGCATGGAGTGAAGGCAGAGAGACACACAGAACAAGAGAGAGAGCATGGAGTGAAGGCAGAGAGACACACAGAACAAGAGAGAGAGGACGGTGCAACGCAGAGAGACACACAGAACAAGAGAGAGAGCATGGAGTGAAGGCAGAGAGACACACAGAACAAGAGAGAGAGGATGGTGCAACGCGGGAATGTCACCTGACGCCGGACAGAAGGAAACCCAGAGCCCGTCTGTAAGCGGGTAGATCTCCAGCGCACGTCTGGACCAGACTCAGCCCCCTGAGAGAGCAGGCGCTGCTCAACAGCTCGCTCACTGCAGCCGGGCCGTAGCTGGGGGGGCAAGGAGGGGCAACAGCTGCTAAAGGCAATCAATACTCATTCAGGTACGGAACTGAGACACAAGCAACGCAACGCGCAACTGTTCGGCCGCCTGCTCACGACACGCTGGAAAGCAGCGAGCCAATCGAGTGGACGGCAGGTTCTGAGGCCCCGCCCACGACGTCTCCTCCGATGCGTTCCGTATCACGGCGTGCTAATTTAAGAGGGGGGACTTGCTGGCCCCCTACACACCAGAAACATGCAGCACTCATCAATATGCCCCCCTCTCATCTGCCCATCTCATCTGCCCCACCTCATCTGCCCCATCTCATCTGCCCCCATCTCATCTGCCCCCATCTCATCTGCCCCACCTCATCTGCCCCATCTCATCTGCCCCCATCTCATCTGCCCCCCTCTCATCTGCCCATCTCATCTGCCCCACCTCATCTGCCCCATCTCATCTGCCCCCATCTCATCTGCCCCACCTCATCTGCCCCACCTCATCTGCCCCATCTCATCTGCCCCCTCTCATCTGCCCCACCTCATCTGCCCCATCTCATCTGCCCCATCTCATCTGCCCCATCTCATCTGCCCCATCTCATCTGCCCCATCTGATCTGCCCCCCAGCAGCAGCGGTTTCTGAACTCACAAAGCCCGAGGCCCTGCTTGAAGGCCCTCTAGCTGCAGAGCTCTGTCGGTGCAGCTCAACACTGAGCTGTGGTCGTCAGCGTGGTGGCAGAAAACGGCGAGCTGGCACCACACCTGCAGCTCCACCACGGCGTCGGCCCAGCGACACTCTGATGCCTTGCTCACCAGCTATCGGGTTGGAGAAGCAAACAGGCAGGTCCAGGATTCTGGAAGCAGAGAGCCATTCTCTGGGTCGTGGGACAATGTCCCGGTACGTACTTCGGAGAGGCTGGGGACACAGAGCTCCACGTGCCGCGGGTTTCCGTTGGACCGCAGCATCTCCAGTCCAACCAGGACACGCGTGGACGCCGACGACTCGTCGTCCTCGCGCTGCAGTAGGAGAACGAGCGCATCGATCACGTACGATCAATGATCGACTCATGAAGGATAAAGCCACTTTGATATGAACACTGCATTTCTGAATGAGACTATTCGGATTAGGCTGAAGGGATAACTCGAGGAAATGGTTGTCACAGCAACGGAATGGTCCTTTGTGCAGCTGGGTTGGGGTTCGTCCAAAGACAAATGCTTTGAAGAGGACCGTTGTTTATCGTCTGTCAAGCTCTGGAGTAATTCCCACCGGACATACGAGAACTGAATAGCGCCTCAGGATGCATTTAAATACGCGAGCATGGAATTAAAAGACCGAACGTATGACTGTAATATCGCCCTAACGCTTCTGAAACACGTCTGTGATGTTTATAATCTATTAGTCCTTTTCTGCTCTTACATTATCGTTGTTCAGTGAGCTGTGATGCTACGTGTCGTGTTGTCGTTCTGTGTGGCAGCTAAACAATAGACAATAAAGTACGGTTTATCAGCCCCAGCCGCAGATAAACCTGATATAATTAGAAATGGTGAGATGATAATTATTCTCAGGACAGCCCTTCTTTGATCATCTGCTGTAGCTCCGAAGTTATTTCGTCTTAATTTCCTCCAGTCGTTTTCTGGGGCTTCATGACATCAGGCCGATAAAAACAGACTCAAGTGATGCCGAATGATCAGCGAGCGATGAGGAATGATGAGGAAGAGGAAAAAGTAGCCGATAGTCTGCCTCCCCAGAGAGCGGGCCGCACCTTAAACCCTCCCCCAGGCCCCCTGACCACAGCCCCCAGTCGACTGATGAACGTTTCCAAACGTCTCGCATTGAGCAAACATCAAACATGAAGCGCTTTGAAAGGCTTTCTTCCGGCCTGGTACCTCATCTGCAGCTTCCCGGGAGCCTGTCTGCTGCTGCTGGAGCCTTTTGGTTCGCACCCATGTGGCCAAAACGTGTTTCCTCGCTGCGATGGTGACGTGCGCTGGGACGCCGGCGTTTAACGTGTGCAGGGCGGAGTCACAGAGCTGGGAGGAAGTGCAGAAAGAGATGTCAGCCTGGTTAGTGGCGTCGGTCTGCGGAGGGTAAAGGATCAAGTACACAGACCTCCTTACGGAACATGACAGGCATGTTTCAGGATTCTGTTTCAGCTTGAAAGACATTTCTGTTGAATTTTTGTTTATTAATTTTGCTATTTAATCTTTGCAGGATAATCTGTCATTTCAGATTACGAGGTACTTTGGTACATTGGTTAGTACATTGGTTAGTACATTGGTTTCTAGGCCCTGGAGTAATACTAAATCATTCCTGTATTAAACTCTAATTCTAATTCGTTTCTACTCACAGTATCTGGGGCCAGACGCTTTTTAGTAACGATATGAATCTAGTGATTTCTGCAGCTGTGGCTCAGCGGGCTGGAAATCGGGTTGGTTCGAGTCACAGCCCAATCTGAACGTGGGCCGGAGAGGCGCCAGTCTACCTCTGGAGCGCTGCCGAAGCACCGCTGAGCAAGGCACACACTGTCGTACCTCTTTTGCCTTGTGCACGTCCTGCGGGCCAGCGGGCTCTGGAGGCTCTCTGCTCACGCTGACGGCTTTGTCCTTTCCCTTCCCAGCTTTGTCTTGCGTCTCGTCTCCTGGCCGGTCTGGCTTAACGGCATCCGGCCGCGCACGCGGCTGGCCCAACCCCCGGGCCACGGCGTCGCACAGCAGAGCAAACAGAACACGGTTCCTGAGAAGTCATGACAGAGACGCTGGTCACTGGCATTACCGGAGAAAACAAGAACTGCAGGTTGGGCTCAAAGGCCATTCGTTAAACCGTTCAGACACGAGTCCTTTCTGAATGGAAAGCGTTTTGTCCGTGTCTGTCAAAACAAGGACAAAACGTACATTGGTCCAAATTCCAAAATTCACATGATCATTGCTCGGCTATGAGCTGCTTTCATAAAGCCTCTCTTCTGCTTCCTAAGAAGAACAAAGAACTTGTTTTCTGAGTGAGCTAAAGTTATCTAGAGAAGAATGACTTGAGTCAAATTTGAGGAGACTAAAATTGTTTTCAGAAGAGAGGAATGTTTGTGTGAGGTTAGCAACCTCATACAAACCACATTGTAGGAGCCAGGTGGGCAATAGTTCTGGGCAACATGGCAACGTGGGTCAGGCTGAAGGAGAATAACTGACCAACGGGTTCAAGATGCGTGTGCAAGAGGAAGTGATGAGACCTCGACACACGATCAGGGAAGCTCCAACGCCCCCTGTGGTCCGTGTTTAAGGGTCGTCTTCCTTTTCTGACTGAGACATGGCATGTTTTAAAATGATGGACGGCTGAGAGACAGTGGTGAGGACAGCCATGATGGACGGCTTAGAGACAGTGGTGAGGACAGCCATGATGGACGGCCTAGAGACAGTGGTGAGGACAGCCATGATGGACGGCTTAGAGACAGTGGTGAGGACAGCCATGATGGACGCTTAGAGACAGTGGTGAGGACAGCCATGATGGACGGCTTAGAGACAGTGGTGAGGACAGCCATGATGGACGGCTTAGAGACAGTGGTGAGGACAGCCATGATGGACGCTTAGAGACAGTGGTGAGGACAGCCATGATGGACGGCTTAGAGACAGTGGTGAGGACAGGCACGATGGACAACTTAGAGACAGTGGTGAGGACAGCCATGATGGACGCTTAGAGACAGTGGTGAGGACAGCCACGATGGACGGCTTAGAGACAGTGTCTCTTAGAAAAGGACAGGAGGCGGAGCTAGAAGTGGAGGAGATGAAGATGCTGAGGTTCTCCTTGGGAGTGTCCAGGTTGGACAGGATTAGAAATGAGACAATAAGAGGGACAGTGAAGGTTAGACGATTTGGAGACAAGGTCAGAGAGAAAGTCAGGAGAAGAGACATGGACGTAGTGAGGGAGGACATGAGAGTGGCTGGTGTTGGGGAGGACGATGCAAAGGACAGGGTGAAGTGGAGAACGTTGGGTTGCTGTGGCGACCCCTCAGGGGACACGCTGAAAGAACAGCAATCGTAGGATTGTCTCGTCCTGTTTTCTGCTAAAATGTCTTCTGTCCTCAAGTTCTCCAGCACTGAGAGAACATTTTGAACAGCAGATGAAACAGTCGTCTACCTTGTAATTAAATCGAGTATCGTTACCAGAGATGTTGAGCTTTAGTGATTTAGTTCTAATAATTATCTAAAGAGATTCTAACCCACTGAAGACCAAAACCTTTCAAATGAAGAGCGACAGCAAGAAATGACTTCCATTGATCGACGGAGGAGAGTCCGTCTGGATCTGATACACCTGCTGGTTCAGGTACCCGTAGAGTCCGCTCCTCTGGACGATGTCCACCAGCGGCTGGAAGGTAGGAAGCAAGCGTAGGTACTCCCCAGCTGCCAGCAGGTGCCTGCTGTGGTTCCACAGGTACACGGCTGCGTTCTCAACCAGCCACAGCTCCCTGATCTCTGCTCCGAGCTCTGCTGCTCGCAAAACGCTGCGAGTGGCGTGGTCAGACAGAGCCTGGATCCAGCCTCTGGGGGAGACGGGGGGAGACGGGGGAGACGGGGGAGACGGGGGAGACGGGGGAGACGGGGGGAGACGGGGGGAGGCAGAGACAGGTGTGTTTTACTGTGAGAGAGGAGCCACATATCGTACACACAGGTGTGTACTGCACCAGCACCTGTCCAGCTGAAAACGCATGGACGTTCAAAGTACTCCTGTTACTGCACGTGTGCATACATATTGTGTTTCACCTGTAAACGAGCCGGTGTGGATCCTCGTCAGACACACAAACGTCTGGAGCTCCCGTGGGGACAGCAGGGCCGTTAAGGTGCACCCCCTCTGTTCGCAGCTTTTGGATGGTGGCCTGGTTGAGACAAAACATATACATTATAAAAGCTGGCTTCCAACTTCATATGAAATGAGAGCGAAGACATCCAAATGTCACAGAAGATTAAAAACAACAGAAAGACTTGTGGACAGAGGAAGGAAACACACAGAACTGTCATCTTCCTTTTCTGACTGAGACATGGCGTATTTTAAAATGAAGAAGCAGGAAATGGGGCCCATGTGGCATGAAATAAAGAGGGACACAAGAGATGAGCATGTCTAGAGACTAAAGGTTCAAGCGCTTCAGTTTCTCCAGGGACTGACGAGTTGTCTGTGTTTTCTGCCAAGTTGCTATTGAGTTATCTTCAGAGTATTACAGAACTGCAAGCTTGATGAAAATATACTGCTCAACTATAAGATCGTCTTCATCGTCTCATGACGCTCGCAGTAGCTGATTTTCATATATCTTTGATTCTAAAGTCTAAACCATATTTCTTAACCGCTCCTATAAGAATGTGGACATTCTCCATCTGTGTATTCAGGGGCGTGAGCGAGTACACACCTCAGCGCTGATGAAGTAGATTTCAGCGAGGAGGAGCAGGAAGTCCTTCCTGTTGGCTCGGCTTCCGTTGTCACCGTGACGACAGTCTGCGCAGCTCTCACCCGCCGAGCATTTGCATTCTGTAAGCGTGAATGAATGTGCCGTGTGAATGTACTCGTGTGAATGTACTCGTGTGAATGTACTCGTGTGAATGTACTCGTGTGAATGTACTCGTGTGAATGTACTCGTGTGAATGTACTCGTGTGAATGTACTCGTGTGAATGTACTCGTGTGAATGTACTCGTGTAACACCGTTAGCACGAACAAAACTCTCGATACTCCCCGTGTATTTTATTGTGACTCAAATCTATATACCGAACAATTCTGATTTACAAAATTATAACCTTGCAAAGAAATTAAAGCAGTTCTACCAGCAGCAGTTATACATGTAAGCCTGTAGTTTCTCTATAGAAATACTTGTACTATTATCCTTTCCTAAAAAATGACTCATCATCTTACTCTCAGATTTGGGAATTTTCAATCTCTTGTCATCAAACTGTAGACAGAATCGGCAAGCTGCTCGGCACACGTCCCAAACGTCCCGTTTGCTGGCTGTCTTCACCAGTGTTGCCCACAACGTCACTCTGAAAGAGACAGAATAAGAGAGGGTTGCTATTTAACTCGCTGCATACCTCAGTTTTATTTAGATTAATAACAGCAAGATTGCCGATGACTCAGCACTCCTGATTTTGGGAGAGGACAAAGTGCAGGTTGAGGAGGCTCTCAGCTCTGAGGTCACCAGAATCCGTACTTGGCTTACGGATAACAAACTGTCACTACATCTTGGTAAAACAGAATCTATTCTTTTTGGGTCTAAACACTCTCTGCGTGAGATAAATGTTAATGATTTCAAGGTCACAGTCGATAATACAGTAATCTCCAGCAAAGAAGAGATTACCTATTTGGGCTGTGTTCTTGACAAATACCTGTCTGGTGATAGTATGGCAACTAAGGTGATCAAAAAAGTCAATCAGAGAACAGGATTTTTGGGCAGAATGTCTGCTTTTGTCTCCGGACGCTTGCTGGAGCCTCGTTCAGCCCCTCTTTGACTATGCTAGCACCTCCTGGTATTCAAACATCAAAGTGTCCCTGAAAACCAGGCTCCAAACCTCCCAAAACAAACTGATTGGGCTACTCCTCAATCTGGGGCCCATGACCCACCTTCTTCCTGGACATTTTGCTAGCCTAAAATGGCTCAGGGTAGAAGACAGGGTTAAACAACTCAAAATGGGATTGGCATTTAAAATAGTCAATGCAGCTCTGCCCTCAGTCCCCTCAATCCCTGCATACCTGAATAAACACATCCACAGATTTAGTGACACCCACAGCCACAACACTAGAGGGAGCTCAAACAACAACCTGATTACCCCCTCCTACAGGACTAACATGGGTAAATCATCTTTTTACAATACTGCCCCCTAAGGGTGGAACTGTTTGACTCCTGCCCTCAAAACATGCACCTCTTTGGCCTCCTTCAAAACGGCCCTAAAAATACACCTTTCAGGGGGACAGAAACGGAGATAGTCATCACGACTCTCTCCGGATCAACCCCCCCCCCACCCACCCTTTTTTTTGTCCACCTACGTTGCACATATTAAGTGTCTTTTTAATTTATTGTTATTTTGCATCAATTGAGTAATTTAATATTAGTTTTATTTGTATTTTTAAATGTCGATGATTTATGTATGATTTAAGAAATGCTCCTCTTAGACAGGATGTGTGACTGTACTTGTACTGTAATACATGCTACTGTGTGACTGTACTTGTACTGTAATACATGCTACTGTGTGACTGTACTTGTACTGTAATACATGCTACTGTTTGACTGTACTTGTACTGTAATACATGCTACTGTTTGACTGTACTTGTACTGTAATACATGCTACTGTTTGACTGTACTTGTACTGTAATACATGCTACTGTTTGACTGTACTTGTACTGTAATATATACTACTGTTTACTGTACTTGTACTGTAATATATACTACTGTTTACTGTACTTGTACTGTAATACAAGCTACTGTTTGACTGTACTTGTACTGTAATACATGCTACTGTGTGACTGTACTTGTACTGTAATACATGCTACTGTTTGACTGTACTTGTACTGTAATACATGCTACTGTGTGACTGTACTTGTACTGTAATACATGCTACTGTTTGACTGTACTTGTACTGTAATACATGCTACTGTTTGACTGTACTTGTACTGTAATATATACTACTGTTTACTGTACTTGTACTGTAATACAAGCTACTGTTTGACTGTACTTGTACTGTAATACAAGCTACTGTTTGACTGTACTTGTACTGTAATACATGCTACTGTTTGACTGTACTTGTACTGTAATACATGCTACTGTTTGACTGTACTTGTACTGTAATATATACTACTGTTTACTGTACTTGTACTGTAATACAAGCTACTGTTTGACTGTACTTGTACTGTAATACATGCTACTGTGTGACTGTACTTGTACTGTAATACATGCTACTGTTTGACTGTACTTGTACTGTAATACATGCTACTGTTTGACTGTACTTGTACTGTAATATATACTACTGTTTACTGTACTTGTACTGTAATACATGCTACTGTGTGACTGTACTTGTACTGTAATACATGCTACTGTTTGACTGTACTTGTACTGTAATACATGCTACTGTGACTGTACTTGTACTGTAATACATGCTACTGTTTGACTGTACTTGTACTGTAATATATACTACTGTTTACTGTACTTGTACTGTAATACAAGCTACTGTTTGACTGTACTTGTACTGTAATACATGCTACTGTGTGACTGTACTTGTACTGTAATACATGCTACTGTTTGACTGTACTTGTACTGTAATACATGATACTGTGTGACTGTACTTGTACTGTAATACATGATACTGTGTGACTGTACTTGTACTGTAATACATGCTACTGTTTGACTGTACTTGTACTGTAATACATGCTACTGTTTGACTGTACTTGTACTGTAATATATACTACTGTTTACTGTACTTGTACTGTAATATATACTACTGTTTACTGTACTTGTACTGTAATACAAGCTACTGTTTGACTGTACTTGTACTGTAATACATGCTACTGTGTGACTGTACTTGTACTGTAATACATGCTACTGTGTGACTGTACTTGTACTGTAATACATGCTACTGTGTGACTGTACTTGTACTGTAATACATGCTACTGTTTGACTGTACTTGTACTGTAATACATGCTACTTTTTGACTGTACTCTAACATTCTATCTCAAAAATAGATTTATCATGAACACGTACAAACTGAAATCTATCAGATAAATATGATCTAAACCAGTTCAATGCAGATCCTCTAACACCAACAGATTGTTCCAGCCTCTGTAACAGAATCTGATGATCTATTGTGTCAAAGGCTGCACTGAGATCTAATAAAATAAGCACGGAGACAAGTCCATTATCAGACGCTATTAAAGGTCATTGGTGACTTTAACTAATGCTGTCTCTGTGCTATGATGAGCTCTGAAACACGACTGGAAAACCTCAAATAACTGATTATCTTGTAAGAATTCACACAGCTGACTGGAAACTGCTTTCTCTAGAAGCTTTGACAGGAATGGAAGGTTTGAAATTGGCCGATAGTTAGCCGAGACATCAGGATCCAATGTTGGTTTTTTGAGAAGCGGTTTAATGACTGCTGTTTTAAAGACTTGGGTACATAGCCTGTGAGTAAAGATAGATTAATCGTATTTAGCAAAGCAATACTGATTGAGGGGAAGACTTCTTTAAGTAGCTTAGTTGGGACCGGGTCTAAGAGACAAGTGCACAGTTTAGATGAGGCAACAGCCACACTTAGTTGCTGCAAGTTAATGGGGGTGAAGCCATCCAAGCAACTATCAAGAGTAACAGTCGTATCTCTGCTTCCATCACTCAGGGAGGGGTCAATGCCACACGAAGGCAGACGCTGATGAACGTCGTTCCTAACAATAAAGCTCAGTTTCTGGATTCCCCTTTTCCTGTCGGGCTCTTGGGTTCTCACCGGACGTCGACTGTCCCCCAGTCCACATATAATGTGCTCAATACCAGCAATGGTAAATACAAATGAATGATGAGACCATTGCGTATTTAATGCTGATCCTTGTTTGGTCCCAAGCCTTGAGCTCTCCTCGCATCAAAATGTCTGCTCTGCACTTTTAGCACTTTTAGTAGTTTTCATCACTATATAATTTATGTTTATTTGTTGTTTCTTTTGTTTGGCACTTTCCCTTGGAATTCCATCAGCCCTTAGTTTTTTCTTGAATCATCTTTACACTCAGAGTAGTGTTTTAGTTCTCTTGCTCTTTGCATCTTTCCTTTGCGTTGAATGAATATTTATCATGTGTTCATCAAACTGCCGTACAGCTTGGTCACTCTGCAACGGTCACCATCAACAGATGTGAACCCTCAAAGACAAGCACGCACCTGTTCATGTTGCTCGCATGAGCTCCTTGTATGGGCAGGTGCCTGGCCGCCGCCGGTCCGGACCCAGGACGACCTAAACCGTTGTTGGAACACCAGACACAGGTCAAAGTTTGCTTCCTTTCCTCTCATCAATCAAACTGTACAACAGAAGTCTACTTGTTCCATTTCACAACTCTTTAGGATCAAATGACATTTTTGTGATTGATAGAACTTTGAGTAACTGTCCATCACGTTGCACAATGACAGTCTCATATGAAGCCTTTCCTGTAAGAAAAAGGAACTGTGAAAGTAAGCAGCACATACAGACAAAAGTGGAATTAGATTAGGCAAATAACAAAAACGTGCTACAAAAAGACAAAGGAGCGATTGATCAATCAGCATAAACTTTAGGCCTAAACGCTCCTCTGCCTTGGTGATAAACTTGAGCTTTCAAACCCGCATGTGGGAGTGGCATGTGCCAATAAACGTCGATGCAGGTGATTTTAGTGAAATGCATGATTCCTAGTGCAGATAAGTTGCTTAGAAAATACAAAAATAATTTGTACTTTGGGGGCTGCTGTCTGCATCAAGCGCCATTTGGAAATCATCGGATGCTAAAAGGACACCAACAGCAACCAAAATGGGACGAACATCCGTCCTGTCTTGGGGTTTCCCGTCCCTCACCTGAGAAAGAGAGCCAAAGGTTGTCTTTCGGACCGGATGATGTGATAATTCTGCCTGTCAGACATCCAAACAGTCTGGCATACAACTGGAAAGCGGATGTGTTTGCCGTGAACATGCAATGATGCCGTTCTCTTCTCCTCTTCATGTGTACAGTTACATTATCTTGCATTTTCCAGCTTTCTGGAATTGTAAGATGTCACGTTGACACAGATAGAATGAAAACCTGCTGAAGAAGCATGGCGGCTTTGTCTTCGGCCTGGGATGGCATGTGGTGAACGGCCCTTCTGAGCTGCAGGCGATGGAACGCTGCCGCCAGGCGACCGTGTTGCGTTCCGTTGTCCAGCTGCGTGGCTTTCTGGAGGTGAGTCAACGACGCCTCGAGGCAGCCCTCCTCCTCCTCAATCGCTGCCAGCTCGGAGCGGATCTGACAGCGCATCTCCAGCAGCGTACTGTGAAAGTAAGACACAAGCACTTCCATCATCACATCCACCGAGAGACGGGGCACACCCAGAATGAGTCGCCAGCGCATCACTGGGCCACACAGAGAGAGACAACCGTTCACGCACAAATTCATACACGATGGAAACTTTGGATGGATCAATTCTCCTGAATTACACGTCTTTGGAGATACAACACTTAAAAAAATAATAATTTGCAGGTTGGAAAAAATGGCAAACAAAACTCATAATAATGTGATTTTTGTTGATTACAATCTACAACATTGTTAATATAGGTGCAAAGAAGAATATATGTTCCGCATTGTTAAGCGCACCCACTAAATGTAAAAATATTTTATACATATATACGCTGCACCTGTCTATAAGTGTCCACGTTGTAACATGAGATATTTAGACGTAAATATTTTCTTTTCCTTTTAACTTTTTAATTAAATGAATGCTTTTATTTATGCCATAGGCGTACTGCTAAACAGGCTGTGTGTGCATGACGCGTAAAATGACTGAAGGATTTAGTGAGTGTGTTTCATTGGTCTGATGTGAAGAGGCTAAATGTATTGCCGTCATTTTTAACCTGTAGAAATCAATAAATTAGTTGCATTGTTGTTAAAGCCGCAGGGTTCAAAGCATGGGGGGACACGTGTCGGCTTATAGTCGGCAAAATACAGAATAGATATATGCAGCTGGATGGCTCAGTGGGAACCTGAGGCAAGACCTTTCACGTGATACCTCGGAATGACATGGGAAAGACCGACCAGTGGCTGGAAAAGGCAGGACTGAAAGGCAGGACTAAGGCACTCATCATGGGAGGACAAGAACAGGCTCTAAACACAAGATCAATAGAGACCGGGGTGGACCACACCAGACAGGACCTCAGGTGCAGGCTGTGCAAAGAAGCCCCTGAGACAGTGCAGCACATCACAGCAGGGGGTAAGATGCTGGCAGGCAAGGCATGCATGGAACGACACAACCAGGTAGCATAGTGTGCAGGAACATCTGTACCGAGTACGGACTGGAGACCCCAGAGTCAAGATGGAGGACACCTCCAAAGGGGGTCGAGAACAGTCAAGCCAAGATCCTGTGGGACGTCCAGATCCACATGAACAAACTGGTGATGTCCAACCAGCCTGACATGGTGGTGGTGGTGGTGGATAAACATCAGAAGACAGCGGTAGTGATGGACGTAGCAATCCAGCGTGACAGAACATCAGGAAGAAAGAACACCAAAACCTGGAGAAACACCAAGAGGTGAAGGAAGAGCTGGAAAACATTTGGGTGTGGAGGCAACCGTGGCTCCAGTAGTGATGGGGGCAGTAGGGGCAATAACCCCCAAGCTGGGTGCATGACTCCAGTAGTGATTGGGGTACTAGGGGCAGTAACCCCCAAGCTGGGCGCATGGCTCCAGTAGTGATTGGGGCACTAGGGGCAATAACCCCCAAGCTGGATGCATGGCTCCAGCAGTGATTGGGGCACTAGGGGCAATAACCCCCAAGCTGGGTGCATGACTCCAGTAGTGATTGGGGCACTAGGGGCAATAACCCCAAAGCTGGATGCATGGCTCCAGTAGTGATTGGGGCACTAGGGGCAATAACCCCCAAGCTGGGTGCATGGCTCCAGTAGTGATTGGGGCAATAGGGGCAATAACCCCCAAGCTGGGTGCATGGCTCCAATAATGATTGGGGCACAAGGGGCAATAACCCCCAAGCTGGATGCATGGCTCCAGTAGTGATTGGGGCACGAGGGGCAATAACCCCCAAGCTGGGTGCATGGCTCCAGTAATGATTGGGGCACGAGGGGCAATAACCCCCAAGCTGGGTGCATGGCTCCAGTAATGATTGGGGCACTAGGGGCAATAACCCCCAAGCTGGGTGCATGGCTCCAGTAGTGATCGGGGCACTAGGGGCAATAACCCCAAAGCTGGGTGCATGGCTCCAGTAATGATTGGGGCACTAGGGGCAATAACCCCAAAGCTGGGTGCATGGCTCCAGTAATGATTGGGGCACGAGTGGCAATAACCCCCAAGCTGGGTGCATGGCTCCAGTAGTGATCGGGGCACTAGGGGCCGACATCTCCCTCAAGAAGAGTGCAGTCCGAGGGACAGCTAAGATCCTCAAGCTCCCAGGCCTCCGGTAGAGGACCCAGGCTTGAAGGAGACACCCTCCCGCCCGGGGGGGCGCGACAACAGTAATTTGAATATATACAGTAATACCTTGACATATGAGCACTTTGAAATAGGAGTGTTCCGAGACACGAGCCAACCCGCAAGCAACATTTTACTTTGAGACACGAGCAACTTCCAGATGTTGCTGCTAAATGGCTGAGCGCTGCGCGTGCTCCAAGCACACTGTTGTGTTCCCATTATTTATGTGTATTTATTTATTATCTGTGAGTATTGCTTATATGTGATGGGTTAACAGAAAGCGAGTTGTACAGATGGCGGTGAGAAGAAAAGACGATGATGACGATGGAGATGAAGCAGGAAATTATGCATCAACATGGTAAGGGCTTTGGTACACCAGTAGCAGCGGAGTACATCGACGATGTGTACAATCCTCAACAGAAGGATGCTATCAAGAACACAAAGCCTTCCACAAAGTTTATGTACGAGTACCTGTAAGGTACAATTACTGTATAAAGTGTCTAAGTACCGTCCAACTCTTTCCCCTCCCTCCTACTCACACTGCTCACCGCCGTTAGCCGCTCTCGTCTGTCTCGAAGGTAAAGCTCATCATAAAACCACCTTTTATACTACAGTAATACCATATCTTTATAGCAATTAAAAAGGTTTTTTTTCACCGTTGATTTGACTGCCGGAACGGAACAGATTAAATTGTTTTTAGTTATTTTTATATGGGAAAAATGAACTTGACATACGAGTGATTTGAGTTACGAGGTCTGTCCAGGAACGAATTATACTCGTATGTGAAGGTATTACTGTATATACATATACATATATGATTCTGTGTACAGTTGTGTCCGTGCTTTCATCTTTTTAAAGGCAGAAAGGTTCATGATGACCATTCTTGAATTTGATGAGTCATCTTTGAAGCTCTGTTTTTAAGTTGTTGGTTTTTTTCCGACTCAACGAAACCAGCCGTTAATGATGGTGAGTTTATTTTACTGACTGGTTTCCTGATTGGCTGACTGGTTCGGTGTGACATTTGTCTTCATTTTCTCAAGTCTGGATGGTTTTAGTTTTTTCTGCACCGACACTTACGTTCATGTTTTTAGCCCGTATCTTCCTAAATGAAGCATCCATTTCTCATTTTGAATTGTAGCTATTTTATTTCCTAAATGAAGCATCCATTTCTCATTTTGAATTGTAGCTATTTTATTTCCTAAATGAAGCATCCATTTCTCATTTTGAATTGTAGCTATTTTATTTCCTAAATGAAGCATC
This sequence comes from Brachionichthys hirsutus, assembly GCF_040956055.1. Lineage (NCBI taxonomy): Eukaryota > Metazoa > Chordata > Actinopteri > Lophiiformes > Brachionichthyidae > Brachionichthys > Brachionichthys hirsutus. The sequence continues at coordinate 969,732 of NC_090903.1, forward strand.
CATTTCTCATTTTGAATTGTAGCTATTTTATTTCCTAAATGAAGCATCCATTTCTCATATTGAATTGTAGCTATTTTATTTCCTAAATGAAGCATCCATTTCTCATTTTGAATTGTAGCTATTTTATTTCCTAAATGAAGCATCCATTTCTCATTTTGAATTGTAGCTATTTTATTTCCTAAATGAAGCATCCATTTCTCATTTTGAATTGTAGCTATTTTATTTCCTAAATGAAGCATCCATTTCTCATTTTGAATTGTAGCTATTTTATTTCCTAAATGAAGCATCCATTTCTCATATTGAATTGTAGCTATTTCATTTCCTAAGTGAAGCATCCATTTCTCATATTGAATTGTAGCTATTTTATTTCCTAAATGAAGCATCCATTTCTCATATTGAATTGTAGCTATTTTATTTCCTAAATGAAGCATCCATTTCTCATTTTGAATTGTAGCTATTTTATTTCCTAAATGAAGCATCCATTTCTCATTTTGAATTGTAGCTATTTTATTTCCTAAATGAAGCATCCATTTCTCATATTGAATTGTAGCTATTTCATTTCCTAAGTGAAGCATCCATTTCTCATATTGAATTGTAGCTATTTTATTTCCTAAATGAAGCATCCATTTCTCATTTTGAATTGTAGCTATTTCATTTCCTAAATGAAGCATCCATTTCTCATATTGAATTGTAGCTATTTTATTTCCTAAATGAAGCATCCATTTCTCATATTGAATTGTAGCTATTTTATTTCCTAAATGAAGCATCCATTTCTCATATTGAATTGTAGCTATTTTATTTCCTAAATGAAGCATCCATTTCTCATATTGAATTGTAGCTATTTTATTTCCTAAATGAAGCATCCATTTCTCATATTGAATTGTAGCTATTTTATTTCCTAAATGAAGCATCCATTTCTCATATTGAATTGTAGCTATTTTATTTCCTAAATGAAGCAGCCATTTCTCATATTGAATTGTAGCTATTTTATTTCGTTAGTGAAACATCCATTTCTCATATTGAATTGTAGCTATTTTACTTCCTAAATGAAGCATCCATTTCTCATATTGAATTGTAGCTATTTTATTTCCTAAATGAAGCATCCATTTCTCATATTGAATTGTAGCTATTTTATTTCCTAAATGAAGCAGCCATTTCTCATATTGAATTGTAGCTATTTTATTTCCTAAATGAAGCATCCATTTCTCATATTGAATTGTAGCTATTTTATTTCCTAAATGAAGCATCCATTTCTCATATTGAATTGTAGCTATTTTATTTCCTAAATGAAGCATCCATTTCTCATGTTGAATTGTAGCTATTTTATTTCCTAAATGAAGCATCCATTTCTCATATTGAATTGTAGCTATTTTATTTCCTAAATGAAGCATCCATTTCTCATTTTGAATTGTAGCTATTTTATTTCCTAAATGAAGCATCCATTTCTCATTTTGAATTGTAGCTATTTTATTTCCTAAATGAAGCATCCATTTCTCATTTTGAATTGTAGCTATTTTATTTCCTAAATGAAGCATCCATTTCTCATATTGAATTGTAGCTATTTTATTTCCTAAATGAAGCATCCATATCTCATGTTGAATTGTAGCTACTTTATTTCCTAAATGAAGCATCCATTTCTCATGTTGAATTGTAGCTATTTTATTTCCTAAATGAAGCATCCATTTCTCATGTTGAATTGTAGCTATTTTATTTCCTAAATGAAGCATCCATTTCTCATATTGAATTGTAGCTATTTTATTTCCTAAATGAAGCATCCATTTCTCATTTTGAATTGTAGCTATTTTATTTCCTAAATGAAGCATCCATATCTCATGTTGAATTGTAGCTACTTTATTTCCTAAATGAAGCATCCATTTCTCATGTTGAATTGTAGCTATTTTATTTCCTAAATGAAGCATCCATTTCTCATGTTGAATTGTAGCTATTTTATTTCCTAAATGAAGCATCCATTTCTCATTTTGAATTGTAGCTATTTTATTTCCTAAATGAAGCATCCATTTCTCATTTTGAATTGTAGCTATTTTATTTCCTAAATGAAGCATCCATTTCTCATATTGAATTGTAGCTATTTTATTTCCTAAATGAAGCATCCATTTCTCATTTTGAATTGTAGCTATTTTATTTCCTAAATGAAGCATCCATTTCTCATATTGAATTGTAGCTACTTTATTTCCTAAATGAAGCATCCATTTCTCATGTTGAATTGTAGCTATTTTATTTCCTAAATGAAGCATCCATTTCTCATATTGAATTGTAGCTATTTTATTTCCTAAATGAAGCATCCATTTCTCATATTGAATTGTAGCTATTTTATGCTGAATTTGAAGAAGCAGCAAACCTTTGAATGTCTTCAAGTACTTGGGCGACTTTGAGCAAAGGTATCTTGACGCATTTCCTGAGGTCAGGCTGCAGCAGGGGCAGACAGACGCTCCATGCGGTCGCACACACGGCCTGCATGGCCGCAGGGTCCCCCCCCCTCACTGCAGTCTGCAGCCACCGATCCAGCTGGTGGAGCTCCTTCAGTTGGGCCTGTGGGGCAACAACAGATTGTGTCCTGTAGCAATATCTGCACAACACTCACACTCATGGATTCATTTACAGAGGATTCATGCTGCCAATGCTGCATCTACAACATGAGAACATGAGAACATGAGACATATTCCGGACCGTAAGTTGCACCTTGTTCGTAGTGTGGCTGGTTTGACTTTGCACAGTAAACCCTGAGCTGTGCTCGGCTCTGACTGAAGTATGTTTAGGGTAACTGGGTGTGGGGGTGATTTCTGGAGACTGGGTGGGGGTGATTTCTGGAGACTGGGTGTGGGGGTGATTTCTGGAGACTGGGTGTGGGGGTGATTTCTGGAGACTGGGTGTGGGGGTGATTTCTGGAGACTGGGTGGGGGTGAGTCTGGAGACTGGGTGTGGGGGTGAGTCTGGAGACTGGGTGTGGGGGTGATTTCTGGAGACTGGGTGTGGGGGTGATTTCTGGAGACTGGGTGTGGGGGTGATTTCTGGAGACTGGGTGTGGGGGTGATTTCTGGAGACTGGGTGTGGGGGTGATTTCTGGAGACTGGGTGTGGGGGTGATTTCTGGAGACTGGGTGGGGGTGAGTCTGGAGACTGGGTGTGGGGGTGAGTCTGGAGACTGGGTGTGGGGGTGATTTCTGGAGACTGGGTGTGGGGGTGATTTCTGGAGACTGGGTGTGGGGGTGAGTCTGGAGACTGGGTGTGGGGGTGATTTCTGGAGACTGGGTGTGGGGGTGATTTCTGGAGACTGGGTGTGGGGGTGAGTCTGGAGACTGGGTGTGGGGGTGAGTCTGGAGACTGGGTGTGGGGGTGATTTCTGGAGACTGGGTGTGGGGGTGATTTCTGGAGACTGGGTGGGGGTGATTTCTGGAGACTGGGTGTGGGGGTGAGTCTGGAGACACGGCGCTTCATCTTCACCCAGAGTTGGAGGAATCGTTCAGAAGGTACTCCGAGGATGAAGAAGTGGATTTTCTTTTGTCAGGAATGAAAAAGAACTTACGGTAAATACTGTCTTTGTCTGAACAAAAGAAAATCCACCGCTGACATTAAGATATAATCAAATAAAAACGCTTTTAGATTGTTGTGCTTACGACACTGAAAGTGTTTTGTTTTTGCTTGCGCAAAATAACTTCCCAAAGAAGAGCGACTTATACTTATACTCAGCAACGTATAGTCCGGAAAATACGGTACACGATCCTTCTTGCCTCAAGATTCAAGGTGAATTTCTTTTTAACAGACTGTGGTTGGGATATTTGAAATATTCCAGATACACCAATCGCTTAAAGGGAACCCTGATTGGTCTAAAGATGCAGCCACAGACCTCGATGTAAACACAAATATAACAACATTTCTTATAAGCTATAAAATCTGTTTGTTTACAACATAAATTGATGCATGGGGGCCGCCATGTTTTCTCGTGCACAATGCATTCTGGGTAGATGACGTCAGATGGCTGCAGCCCAGCTATGCACAGCAAACATAAGCAATGGGCTGCACTTTATAGCGTTTCTCCACCGTCATGGTGCCATAGAGCGTTACAATTTGGCCTCGCGTTCACCCATTCACACTCCAGTGATCACTGGACGAGCCTCTCTGCCGACTGAGCCGCAGCCCCCCCAATAAGGCAACGCAACGCAAGGCAACGCAACGCAAGGCAACGCAACGCAAGGCAACGCAACGCAACGCAAGGCAACGCAACAACAAGTCTGCGAATCCAAACTAAAGGCCGCACTGCACAGCATTTTGTAGTTTCCAGTCTAAAGGGAATCCTGAAAGCGAGGTACGCCTCCATAGCTTTCCTCATGAAAGTAAGTTCAGAAAACAGGGGGGGGGGGGGAAAGAGATCAGCTGCCCAAAGACCCGCGGCTGGGGGCTGGTCATTTTAGCTCCGATGCATTCAAGGACTTTCATTGCCCTCAGATCAGAGAGCTCATCGATGAGCCTGGTATAAACGAGGACTAGAACCAAACGCATGTTCCCTCTGATGACCCTTCCTGTTCTTGTCCCCTATCCGGGGTTGGGGGACACAGGGGAGATCCGTCCATGGCTGAGCCCCCCCCCCCCCCCCCGGGGTTAACTCCCTTAACTCTAACACTAGAAGCCCGCTGTTAGCTCGCTAGCTGCTCCAATCACAGCTCAGACATACGCATCTGATGTCACACCCAGAATGCATTGTGACGTAAACAACAATGGATGCAGAATAAGTTGATCCAAACACGTAACAAATGTAGATATTTTAATCTCATAGTTAGAGCTAGCATGCCATCGTAGTCGTGGCTCCCTTTAGGCAATGGACTGGTCCTGAAGGGAGGACAATGGAGGGGACATGAGGGGACATTCCAGATGGTCCACATTGAATCAGAGACCATATTCACACTGTTGCGTTTCGCTGCTTATCGAACATGAGACTGAGCACCTCCACGCCGGCGTTGGACTCGTCCTCCGTCTTTGTCTCTCTCTTCAGGAGATTCATTTCACAGGTGACACATTCCATCGTTATTCGTTGGCCAAAGCTCTAAAAGACAAATACATGATTTGAAGCATCAGCATTGAATGAGATGAGATCGTTCAATTCTGAGTATACTGCATTGCTATTTATTTCTACATACATATATATATATATATATATATTGTCCATCGTCTACTGCTGAGCAGGAGACGGACTGAAAGAGGTGGATCTTGATCTGCAGATAAAGTTGTTTTGTTGTTTTCATTTCAAATATTTGTTCCTTTTTGTTACATTAGCATTTAAAGGTCCGATATTCTACCTTATTGCTGCAGGACAGCGTCCCTCATTTCTGTCTCACACAGATGCTGCAGGACAGCGTCCCTCATTTCTGTCTCAAACAGATGCTGCAGGACAGCGTCCCTCATTTCTGTCTCAAACAGATGCTGCAGGACAGCGTCCCTCATTTCTGTCTCAAACAGATGCTGCAGGACAGCGTCCCTCATTTCTGTCTCAAACAGATGCTGCAGGACAGCGTCCCTCATTTCTGTCTCAAGCAGATGCTGCAGGACAGCGTCCCTCATTTCTGTCTCACACAGATGCTGCAGGACAGCGTCCCTCATTTCTGTCTCAGATGCTGCAGGACAGCGTCCCTCATTTCTGTCTCAAACAGATGCTGCAGGACAGCGTCCCTCATTTCTGTCTCAAACAGATGCTGCAGGACAGCGTCCCTCATTTCTGTCTCAAACAGATGCTGCAGGACAGCGTCTCTCATTTCTGTCTCAAACAGATGCTGCAGGACAGCGTCCCTCATTTCTGTCTCAAACAGATGCTGCAGGACAGCGTCCCTCATTTCTGTCTCAAACAGATGCTGCAGGACAGCGTCCCTCATTTCTGTCTCAAACAGATGCTGCAGGACAGCGTCTCTCATTTCTGTCTCAAACAGATGCTGCAGGACAGCGTCCCTCATTTCTGTCTCAAACAGATGCTGCAGGACAGCGTCTCTCATTTCTGTCTCAGATGCTGCAGGACAGCGTCCCTCTTTTCTGTCTCAGATGCTGCAGGACAGCGTCCCTCTTTTCTGTCTCAGATGCTGCAGGACAGCGTCCCTCTTTTCTGTCTCAGATGCTGCAGGACAGCGCTGCCATGTTTCATTACTTGCTCTCAGAACTACCCAAAGTACGCAGGATTGACTGGAATGTTTAGTTTAATCGTTTTTGGGTTGGTAACGACCCGAAACCACCAAATCAGATTTTATGAACATTTTTATAACATTTTATTAACATTTTATTAACTTTTTCCACAATGCGTGCCTCCGTTTCACTCCCTCCGTTACTCTGAGCAGCACCCTCGCTGTCCCTGGTTTTATTGTAGCTTCTGATCACGATGCTAGCTTGGTGCAGGTCTGTTCTCCATCCCAGTTCAAAGCCACGGCCCCTTTAGCTCTTGAGCATGTGCTCAGCTAACTGATCTCTGCACCGGCTAGTGCTTGTTTATGGGGGGGGGGGGGGGTCTTTTATTGCACTTAGAACATGGAGCCATGAGGTCTCAAAGGAAAACCGTCCACTCACAGCCTCTCCCGCCGACTTGAGCTCCTTCAAACAGCCGGCGGCTACTTGGTGATGCTTCGCTAGCAACGCCAGCGCGGCTAACTCCAGGAGGAAGGCAGCTCTGTGAAGGTGAGATAAAGCACAAGGTCCAAAGCTCAGAACATTCAGGGCAGTAGCCTGAGCCGTGCAGGGAGAGGCTAGAGAGGCTAGAGAGGCTAGAGAGCGCTAGAGAGGCTAGAGAGCGCTAAAGAGGCTAGAGAGGCTAGAGAGCGCTAGAGAGGCTAGAGAGGCTAGAGAGCGCTAGAGAGGCTAGAGAGCGCTAGAGAGGCTAGAGAGCGCTAAAGAGGCTAGAGAGGCTAGAGAGCGCTAGAGAGGCTAGAGAGCGCTAGAGAGCGCTAGAGAGCGCTAGAGAGGCTAGAGAGGCTAGAGAGCGCTAGAGAGCGCTAGAGAGGCTAGAGAGGCTAGAGAGCGCTAGAGAGGCTAGAGAGCGCTAGAGAGCGCTAGAGAGCGCTAGAGAGGCTAGAGAGGCTAGAGAGCGCTAGAGAGCGCTAGAGAGGCTAGAGAGGCTAGAGAGCGCTAGAGAGGCTAGAGAGCGCTAGAGAGCGCTAGAGAGCGCTAGAGAGGCTAGAGAGCGCTAGAGAGGCTAGAGAGCGCTAGAGAGCGCTAGAGAGGCTAGAGAGGCTAGAGAGGCTAGAGAGGCTAGAGAGGCTAGAGAGCGCTAGAGAGCGCTAGAGAGGCTAGAGAGGCTAGAGAGCGCTAGAGAGCGCTAGAGAGCGCTAGAGAGGCTAGAGAGCGCCAGAGAGGCTAGAGAGCGCTAGAGAGCGCCAGAGGACACCTGTCAGCCGGCCGTCGGGGGCTGGGCTCCGCTGGCTCCGCTGGCTCCGCTGGCTCCGCTGGCTTCCTGGATGTTTGGTCCACCAGCAGATGGAAAACGTGTTCCAGCTCCTCTTTAGTTGAAACATCGTCAGAACCGTCTTCCATTCTGCTACAAACAAAGCAGAATACGTGTATATATGTGTATATGTACGTGTATATGTACGTGTATATACGTGTATATGTACGTGTATATGTACGTGTATATACGTGTATATGTACGTGTATATGTACGTGTATATACGTGTATATGTATGTGTATATACGTGTATATGTACGTGTATATGTACGTGTATATACGTGTATATGTACGTGTATATACGTGTATATACGTGTATATATACGTGTATATACGTGTATATGTACGTGTATATACGTGTATATATACGTGTATATACGTGTATATGTACGTGTATATACGTGTATATACGTGTATATGTACGTGTATATACGTGTATATATACGTGTATATACGTGTATATGTACGTGTATATACGTGTATATACGTGTATATATACGTGTATATACGTGTATATGTACGTGTATATACGTGTATATGTACGTGTATATACGTGTATATACGTGTATATATACGTGTATATGTACGTGTATATGTACGTGTATATACGTGTATATGTACGTGTATATACGTGTATATGTACGTGTATATATACGTGTATATGTACGTGTATATACGTGTATATGTACGTGTATATGTACGTGTATATGTACGTGTATATACGTGTATATATACGTGTATATGTACGTGTATATGTACGTGTATATACGTGTATATGTATGTGTATATACGTGTATATACGTGTATATATACGTGTATATACGTGTATATGTACGTGTATATACGTGTATATGTACGTGTATATACGTGTATATACGTGTATATGTACGTGTATATACGTGTATATGTACGTGTATATGAATGCGTAATCAATCCGGCATCGGGGGGCCACAGAGAGACACACCGCCGTTCACGCACACACCAGAACCCGGAGAAAGCCCACGTGGAGAGAACACAGATTCGTACCCGGGACCTTCCTGCTGTGAGGCGACAGCGCTAACCACTACACCGTATTCTTGTACACGAGCAAACATCACGAAAGCAGATGGAGGAATCCAGAAAGAGCTTCCGTACCTTTGAAGTGTTTGCATTTTGTGAATGACGGCGAGGCTCGTGCTGCTCCTGCTCCGTTCCAGGAGGACGGCGTCCTCTGCCAGCTTGTGCTGCACCTCAACGAGCAGAGCAGAGGACGACTGTTAGTCACCGACCATCAAAGGCCTCTTTGATCAAGTGTGAGAATAGATCAGCCCCATTCTGGAACAGCGCGTCAGTCAGAGCTCAATCAGCACCTCTAGCTGTGATCTGCTGCCTCTCACTATTTAAGGCTGCTATTTTAACGTGTTTAATGTATTTGCTCATCTTTATGCTCCATTTTAGTAAGGTTAATATTTCATTAGGAGCTTTTATTGATGTTGTTACTACGGTACTTTGATGTGTGAGTTTAGAGTGGAATTATTTTGATCCTTTTAGGGTGACTCGTAACATCTGTCCAGGGACGCGAGCTGGAAATCAGCCTCCTGGTTAATCCTGGCGCATTTACAGCTCAGTTTTATTCATGTACATGTCCCTGTTAAATAAATGAATAAAATAATGAATAAACACGAATGAGAACCATGTTTTGGCTGTCCTTGGCTCTGGCCCCTCCCCCTTACCTGTAACCTGAAGAGTCCCGGGAGAAGCTGTGGCGTGTGCGAAACGAGGAATTCCTCTGTGACTCTGGCAAACGTTGCAGCTTCCTTCAGTAAGCCGGAATCCACGAGACATTCCACGAGGAGCCTAAAGGGGGCAGCGCAGACCAAGACGAGCAAGGAGAACAACGTGACTCTAAAACACAACAGTATGGATCGATCGGTCCCTGCATGGACAACCAATGACAAGTAACACAACAAGATAGTCTACCATGCTGTGTACTTGTACTGCATTCTACTCGTATTCTAATGGCTGGGGACCACACTGACCCGGATACGCCACAAACACAAGTGGACGGAATCAGGACACATTCATGAGGACCAGTCCTCTGCGTGGGCTACTTGCATCATGAGCTCCGCCCTCCAGCTGTGGTCCCGGTCCGCCACGTCCTCCAGGCTTTGAACCACCGCCCTGAGGGAGGAGACAAGGTGGCGGCGGCGGCCTGGCCCCAGCAGGGGGCGCACCGCCTGGAAGTACAGCACCGAGGCATTGAACACGAGGAAGTGGGATCTGTAAGAAGCAGCAAGACGAGACCAGTTACTGACAGGACCTGGAGACAGTGTCCACGCCGCAGAGACAGTGTCCACGCCATAGAGACAGTGTCCATGCCGTAGAGACAGTGTCCACGCCGTAGAGACAGTGTCCACGCCGTAGAGACAGTGTCCACGCCGCAGAGACAGTGTCCACGCCGCAGAGACAGTGTCCACGCCGTAGAGACAGTGTCCACGCCGTAGAGACAGTGTCCACGCCGTAGAGACAGTGTCCACGCCGTAGAGACAGTGTCCACGCAGCAGAGACAGTGTCCACGCCGTAGAGACAGTGTCCACGCCGTAGAGACAGTGTCCTCGCCGTAGAGACAGTGTCCACGCCGCAGAGACAGTGTCCACGCCGTAGAGACAGTGTCCACGCCGTAGAGACAGTGTCCTCGCCGTAGAGACAGTGTCCTCGCCGTAGAGACAGTGTCCACGCCGTAGAGACAGTGTCCACGCAGCAGAGACAGTGTCCTCGCCGTAGAGACAGTGTCCTCGCCGTAGAGACAGTGTCCTCGCCGTAGAGACAGTGTCCACGCCGTAGAGACAGTGTCCACGCAGCAGAGACAGTGTCCTCGCCGTAGAGACAGTGTCCACGCCGTAGAGACAGTGTCCACGCCGCAGAGACAGTGTCCACGCCGCAGAGACAGTGTCCATGCCGTAGAGACAGTGTCCTCGCCGTAGAGACAGTGTCCATGCCGTAGAGACAGTGTCCTCGCCGTAGAGACAGTGTCCACGCCGTAGAGACAGTGTCCACGCCGTAGAGACAGTGTCCACGCCGTAGAGACAGTGTCCTCGCCGTAGAGACAGTGTCCACGCCGTAGAGACAGTGTCCTCGCCGTAGAGACAGTGTCCACGCCGTAGAGACAGTGTCCATGCCGTAGAGACAGTGTCCTCGCCGTAGACAGTGTCCACGCCTTGGAGACAGTGTCCTCGCCGTAGAGACAGTGTCCTCGCCGTAGAGACAGTGTCCACGCCTTGGAGACAGTGTCCTCGCCGTAGAGACAGTGTCCTCGCCGTAGAGACAGTGTCCACGCCGTAGAGACAGTGTCCTCGCCGTAGAGACAGTGTCCACGCCGTAGAGACAGTGTCCTCGCCGTAGAGACAGTGTCCACGCCGTAGAGACAGTGTCCTCGCCGTAGAGACAGTGTCCTCGCCGTAGAGACATGTCCACGCCGTAGAGACAGTGTCCACGCCGTAGAGACAGTGTCCACGCCGTAGAGACAGTGTCCTCGCCGTAGAGACAGTGTCCACGCCGCAGAGACAGTGTCCACGCCGTAGAGACAGTGTCCTCGCCGTAGAGACAGTGTCCACGCCGCAGAGACAGTGTCCTCGCCGTAGAGACAGTGTCCACGCCGCAGAGACAGTGTCCTCGCCGTAGAGACAGTGTCCACGCCGTAGAGACAGTGTCCACGCCGTAGAGACAGTGTCCTCGCCGTAGAGACAGTGTCCACACCGCAGAGACAGTGTCCACGCCGTAGAGACGTCCATGTAAGCCTCAACAGAGACATGGACACGTCTCTCACGAGTCTGCTTCTGAGGAAACTGTGTGGATACCCCGCACGGGTCTGGGACGGCTGGATTAGACATGTAGTCCCTTTGGGGTTAAAGGTCGCTGCTCAAAGGTAGCCTTTAATACTTCAGGAGAACATACGCTGAGATGTTTGAGCAACTGGTTTCAAACTCCTAAACGCTGGCGGCGCTCTGCTGCACCCACGGGACGCTCGGAACCCGGAGAGACGAAGACACGACTCTGCCCTGTGTGGGATCCGGGTCATGTTCCAGTGCCGATCAAGGATCAGTGTGAAGAAAGGAACATTCATGTTTGCAAATCAGTCCCTGATTCCAGAATATGTCTGTGCAGCAGGATGGAGAGCTGTCCCCGGAGACCTTCGTTCAGGTGTTCCCCACAGAGCTCGGTCCGCTCGCCCCACAGGAACAGAACAAAGCTACGAAGCTAAAGACGCCGTGTCGCTGCAGCGTACCTTGGGTTCTGTTTCCACATTTCCATTGCTTTCAGAAAATTCCACACAGCCTCTTCAAAGTCTTCCTGAAATAGAAACCAGAGCAAACGGAGACATGACAACTGGTCACGTCAGGAACATGAAAGGAACATGAAAGGAACATGAAAGGAACTGCCGAACATGAGCAGCGAAGCGTTACGCTGCGACTGTAGACACGGCGGCGGTACGCCTGTGTGTGTGTGAGAGAGAGAGAGAGAGAGAGAGAGAGAGAGAGAGAGCAGTGCACTGCTCTTACCACGCGTCCCATGCCTGGGGGGGTCTTCAGCTGGCCCTGGCAGAGATAGGCTCGACCCAAAAACTGATTCACGGATGGAGTTCCTTCAAAGTACATCTTGAGACACGCCTCACTAGTCTCCAGACAACCGAGCTGGAAACAGAGACACACATTAGATCATCCTGCTAGCAATATGTGCTACTGTAGCACACAAAAGCAGCCAAAAGCAGTGCTACGTTAGCTCCTTCAGGAGCTAAAGGAGCTAACGTAGCACTGCCTGCTTCTCCCTTGAGCCGGTTCCACGCCCGGACAAATGCAGAGGGTTGGGTCAGGAACCGGATCGGTGGGTTAACAACGACCAGCAGCAGGGTTGTTAACCCACGGGACGCTGCCTTGCTCAAGGGAGGGTGAAGGGAAAGGGCTACAAGACAGTGGTGAGGACAGCCATGATGGACGGCTCAGAGACAGTGGTGAGGACAGCCATGATGGACGGCTCAGAGACAGTGGTGAGGACAGCCATGATGGACGGCTCAGAGACAGTGGTGAGGACAGCCATGATGGACGGCTCAGAGACAGTGGTGAGGACAGCCATGATGGACGGCTTAGAGACAGTGGTGAGGACAGCTATGATGGACGGCTTAGAGACAGTGGTGAGGACAGCCATGATGGACGGCTGAGAGACAGTGGTGAGGACAGCCATGATGGACGGCTTAGAGACAGTGTCTCTGAGCTAAAGACAGGAGGCGGAGCTAGAAGTGGAGGAGATGAAGATGCTGAGGTTCTCCTTGGGAGTGTCCAGGTTGGACAGGATTAGAAATGAGACAATAAGAGGGACAGTGAAGGTTAGACGATTTGGAGACAAGGTCAGAGAGAAAGTCAGGAGAAGAGACATGGACGTAGTGAGGGAGGACATGAGAGTGGCTGGTGTTGGGGAGGACGATGCAAAGGACAGGGCTAGAGGACGACCCAGGAGAAGAGACATGGACGTAGTGAGGGAGGACATGAGAGTGGCTGGTGTTGGGGAGGACGATGCAAAGGACAGGGTGAAGTGGAGAACGTTGTCTTGTTGTGGCGTCCCCTCAGGGGACAAGAATACAGTCCAGTAGAATCCCTGCTCCTCGGTTCTTCAGAGCTTCCCTCACACGGTCAATCGTTACTGCTGGGGTGGACAGTTAAGGGTTAAATCTCTCCACTGTTACTTTTAAAGGTGATCATATATAAATGTGTCCACCAGGGATGTGTCCACCAATGCTCAAAGACACACTCAGATCCCATCTCATGAAGGACTTGGACTCCTGTTCCTGATCCGTCTTCATTCTTGATTAATTATCTTCCTTTGATCATATTTTGGGTTTTTTATTCCATATTGACCTCCTCCAAGGCGGAGGTGATGCAATCAGCGTCTGTCTGTCCAACTGAAAACGTTCCGGACGGATCTGATCAAATCTTCAGGGACGTTTGGGAATGTTACCAGGAACAGATGTTGGTGCTGATCCAGAAGAGATCCTGGATCCTGGACCAGTTTGAAATATTCCGTAACATATCGGATGATTATTCACCGACGTTTGTGGAATATGGAATAATCTGATCCACTTTAACTCTTCATGTTGGTGTATAAAGATACAAGAACAATCTAGAAGCTTCTGGTGCTGGTCCAGATCACCATGTGGACGGTGTAGATCCAGTTAGGAGGGGGTGAGCTGCTTGGGGGAGGTCTGTGCTCTCTGAGTGCTTCCCGAGACGTAAGTGACGTCATTACGTCAGCTGTTTTTCTTGGGTTGCCGGATAGAGAGACTCAAACTAGCTCCGCGTGTTGACTCGTTCTCATCCGGGTCTCGTGGACCCGTTTATTCCACGTACTCGTCCGTGGCCCCGCCCCCGCCCCGCCCCCGCCTCACCTGCAGCGCCACCTCCGCGCAGACGACGCGCAGCTCCGCTGCAACGCACGGAGCGTGTCCGCCGGCCGGAGCCTCCGCTCCAAGCAAACTGTAGGCTGACTGCAGAGCGTCACAATCTGCGCGCGCGCACACACACACACACACACACACACACGCAGTGATGCGCACAGTCTCCATCGATACTGTTCCCGAGATGAAACACGACCGACCTCGCTGCTCCGCGGCCGCGCGCAGGTAGTGACGGACATCCGCCTCCATGGCCGAGCTGCTCCGCTAGCCTCCGCTAGCCTCCGCTAGCCTCCGTTAACCTCCGTTAACCTCCGCTAGCCTCCGTTAGCCTCCGTTAGCCTCCGCTAGCCTCCGTTAGCCTCCGCTAGCCTCCGTTAGCTTGATAGTACTTTATCGCATCGGACCCGCACAGCTCCGTAGAAACATGTAAAGATCTCAGGATCAATAATTCTGTTGGAACCGAACCAGTGTTTCAAAGCGTCCGCGTTTGTGTTCTCGGAGCGTTGCTAAGCAACCACCGAGCGGGGCTTGGACTACGGAAAACAGAATGGGACAAAAGGCCCGAGCTTAGTTCGAGTTTGTATCGATGACGCTGACAGAGCACGATGGGGGGGGGGGGGGGGGCACATCAGCAGTATGGGGGGGACATTAGCACTATGGGGGGGGGACATCAGCAGTATGGGGGGGCACATCAGCAGTATGGGGGGGGACATCAGAAGTATGGGGGGGGCACATCAGCAGTATGGGGGGCACATCAGCACTATGGGGGGGACATCAGCAGTATGGGGGGGGCACATCAGCAGTATGGGGGGGACATCAGCACTATGGGGGGGACATCAGCACTATGGGGGGGCACATCAGCAGTATGGGGGGGACATTAGCACTATGGGGGGGGACATCAGCACTATGGGGGGGCACATCAGCAGTATGGGGGGGACATCAGCACTATGGGGGGGCACATCAGCAGTATGGGGGGGACATTAGCACTATGGGGGGGACATCAGCACTATGGGGGGGCACATCAGCAGTATGGGGGGGACATTAGCACTATGGGGGGGGACATCAGCACTATGGGGGGGACATTAGCACTATGGGGGGGGACATTAGCACTATGGGGGGGGACATCAGCACTATGGGGGGGACATTAGCACTATGGGGGGGGGACATCAGCAGTATGGGGGGGACATTAGCACTATGGGGGGGACATCAGCAGTATGGGGGGGACATTAGCACTATGGGGGGGGACATCAGCACTATGGGGGGGCACATCAGCAGTATGGGGGGGACATTAGCACTATGGGGGGGGACATCAGCACTATGGGGGGGACATTAGCACTATGGGGGGGGACATCAGCACTATGGGGGGGACATTAGCACTATGGGGGGGCACATCAGCAGTATGGGGGGGGACATCAGAAGTATGGGGGGGCACATCAGCACTATGGGGGGGACATCAGCAGTATGGGGGGCACATCAGCACTATGGGGGGGGCACATCAGCACTATGGGGGGGACATCAGCAGTATGGGGGGGGCACATCAGCAGTATGGGGGGGCACATCAGCAGTATGGGGGGGACATCAGCACTATGGGGGGGCACATCAGCAGTATGGGGGGGACATTAGCACTATGGGGGGGGACATCAGCACTATGGGGGGGCACATCAGCAGTATGGGGGGGACATCAGCACTATGGGGGGGACATCAGCACTATGGGGGGGCACATCAGCAGTATGGGGGGGACATTAGCACTATGGGGGGGGACATCAGCACTATGGGGGGGCACATCAGCAGTATGGGGGGGACATTAGCACTATGGGGGGGGACATTAGCACTATGGGGGGGGACATCAGCACTATGGGGGGGCACATCAGCAGTATGGGGGGGACATTAGCACTATGGGGGGGGGACATCAGCAGTATGGGGGGGACATCAGTACTATGGGGGGGGGGGACATGATGCTCTAAGAGATTCTGGATTACTTTGAATCTTTCGTTAGCATTACAGTCAATGGAGCTTCAAAATGTGTTCCTCAATATCTCGGCTGATTATTGATTACTGATTTATGGAATTCTACACAGTCGTATAGGGTGTGGGGGGGGGGGGGGTCTCTATCTCACCAACAAATTTCATCCGGATCGGATCCAGAATGGAGTCAGTACAAAATATTTCATTTTAACATTGAAAACAAAATTTATGAATTCAAAAATCTGTTAAAAATAATAAATAATAGTGTGTGTGGGGAGCAGAGGAGCTGCTGGTGTGTCACAGTCCAGTCTTCCACTAAGCACCAGTAAATACGCATGTCTGACCAGCAGGGGGGGCTGTCCATACATAGGGGGACACAAAGATCAGTCATCTGCTTCTTCAATAAACTCCAGGAAATCTGTGATTTCTTTGCTGAATCAGAAAACATGGATTCCAGCTCCGTTCAGCTCAGCAAGCCAAATGTTTCTGTGCATGAGATGATGAATATATTTATGAGATAGAATGTCAGAGTACAAGTACAGATACACCACGAGCACACCCTGCTACTGGATAGACCATTGATCCATGCCCTCACCCCACTGGGGGGTGGGGCGTCGTGCTGGAGGTTGAGCGATACCGTAGCTTTTCCCTTCTCTGATGGAGGACCGGGGTCAGTTTGTACAGCAAAATGAATGAGGCACCGTGCGCCTCATTCTGAGGTACTCTCTGAGGTACTCTCTGAGAGCAGCTGTAGGAGGATTGAGGCAACGCTCACCCTGCACCAGCTACGCTGGCTGGGACACGAGGTGAGGAGGCCCCCGAATCGGCTGCCCCGCAGGGTGCTCCGTGGCCAGGGCAAAAGCAGCGCTGCAAAGACCAGCTGAAGAAGAAGACGTGGAATTAGACCTGAGGCTCTGGAGGACACTGCTGAGACCCTAACCGCTGGCGGCAGCAGTGCCTTGTGGGGACCAGTATGATGGAGGACAGGACAGCCAGGAGACAAGAGACAAGGATAAGGAGAAAGCCCCCCCGGAGGCTTTACTGCCGATGCCACAACCTTTACATGTCCTACCTGCAACAGGACAGGACTCTACAGCCATCAAAGGACTCGTCGTTAGAAGTGGACGTCATCATCTGACTCGAGAGACAATGCAACGAGTCATAAACGAGTCTAACTGTTTTTTTTGTTTGTTTTTTTATTCTTCTTTTTTACCTTGTCTGCATTCGTGCTCCAGAGTAACAACGTACACAACGTCAGTCTCTGCTAGATTCTGTGCTTTTTATTCTTATAGTGATTGTGACCGTCACCTGCCCTCTTGGCAGACTAGCCTATTCATATTTTATTAGTTTTATTACCTGCTTACCGCCGTAGAGGGCTGTGCACACCGCAGTGAACACACAACATGGACAAACACAAAGTGACAAATACACAGTGTTCTGAGGAGAGAGTGCAATGGATTTATTTGTGCTCCTTAATTCTACCCCTTCCATCCAACCATCACCAAGAGTTGTCCCAATACACCAGGTTCTCATCAGACTCTAGAGCAGACCAGCGCATTGTATGGCCCCAGGGCCACATTCGGCCCTTTGGTTGACTCTGATCGGCCCATTTAAGGTTAATTGGAAATGACAAAAAAAAATTTTTTTTTAATTTTGCCCCATGCATGGACTAAAACTGCATTCAGTGACAGTTCACTATGATGTGTCTTTCTTAATGAGCACAGACACTATTGTGAAGTCTTCAGGACTCTAAGAACCTCCACACAACTTTCCAACCGTATACTAAACTCAAAATGTGTTTCACAGTGAATGTGACTGAAAATGTTCACTAATATGAGTCATAAATGGTAAAATGTTCACATTATTTGGCCATTGTTCTGAAAATTTTAATTTAAATAAATGTCATTTTTTGTACCATAAAAACCTCAATTTTTCATTGCTTAATTATAACATATACTCTTACAAGCTTGTCAAAACAATGCTATTTGCTGCTTTTTTATTTTATTTTCTTATAAAGAAATACAATTGATATTATGCAGAATTGAGTTCAGCCTTTTGGCCCTCCAGAATATTTTCTGTTTCTCATGTGGCCCCATGGAAATAATAATTGTTCGGGACTCATCATGTCATGTGTTCAGGTCTCATTGTGTCGTGTGTTCAGGTCTCATCGTGTCGTGTGTTCAGGTCTCATCGTGTCATGTGTTCAGGTCTCATCGTGTCGTGTCATGTGTTCAGGTCTCATCATGTCGTGTGTTCAGGTCTCATCATGTCGTGTGTTCAGGTCTCCTCGTGTCGTGTGTTCAGGACTCATCATGTAGTGTGTTCAGGTCTCATTATGTTGTGTGTTCAGGTCTCATCATGTCGTGTGTTCAGGTCTCCTCGTGTCGTGTGTTCAGGACTCATCATGTAGTGTGTTCAGGTCTCATTATGTTGTGTGTTCAGGTATCATTATGTAGTGTGTTCAGGTCTCATTATGTTGTGTGTTCAGGACTCATCATGTCGTGTGATCAGGTCTCATGTCGTGTGTTCAGGTCTCATCATGTCGTGTGTTCAGGTCTCATTATGTTGTGTGTTCAGGACTCATCATGTTGTGTGTTCAGGTCTCATTGTGTCGTGTGTTCAGGTCTCATCATGTCATGTGTTCAGGTCTCATCATGTCGTGTGTTCAGGTCTCATCATGTTGTGTGTTCAGGACTCATCATGTCGTATGTGCAGGTCTCATCATGTCGTGTGTTCAGGTATCATCGTGTTGTGTGTTCAGGACTCATCGTGTCATGTGTTCAGGTCTCATCGTGTCGTGTGTTCAGGTCTCATGTCGTGTGTTCGGGTCTCATGTCGTGTGTTCGGGTCTCATAATGTCATGTGTTCAGGTCTCGTCATGTCGTGTGTTTTCCGTTCTCATCGTGTCGTGTGTTCAGGTCTCATCATGTCGTGTGTTCAGGTCTCATCGTGTTGTGTGTTCAGTTCTCATGTCGTGTGTTCAGGTCTCATGTCGTGTGTTCAGGACTCATCATGTTGTGTGTTCAGGTCTCATGTCGTGTGTTCAGGTCTCATCATGTCGTGTGTTCAGGTCTCATCATGTCATGTGTTCAGGACTCATCATGTCATGTGTTCAGGACTCATCATGTCGTGTGTTCAGGTCTCATGTCGTGTGTTCAGGTCTCATCATGTCGTGAGTTCAGGTCTCATCATGTCGTGTGTTCAGGTCTCATCGTGTTGTGTGTTCAGGTCTCATCATGTCGTGTGTTCAGGTCTCATCGTGTCGTGTGGTCAGGTCTCATCATGTCGTGTGTTCAGGTCTCATCCTGTCGTGTGTTCAGGTCTCATCATGTTGTGTGTTCAGGTCTCATCATGTCGTGTGTTCAGGTCTCATGTCATGTGTTCAGGACTCATCATGTTGTGTGTTCAGGTCTCATGTCGTGTGTTCAGGTCTCATCGTGTCGTGTGTTCAGGTCTCATCGTGTCGTGTGGTCAGGTCTCATCATGACGTGTGTTCAGGTCTCATGTCGTGTGTTCAGGACTCATCATGTCGTGTGTTCAGGTCTCATGTCGTGTGTTCAGGTCTCACCATGTCGTGTGTTCAGGTCTCATCGTGTCGTGTGTTCAGGTCTCATCATGTTGTGTGTTCAGGTCTCATCATGTCGTGTGTTCAGGTCTTATCATGTCGTGTGTTCAGGTCTCATCGTGTCGTGTGGTCAGGTCTCATCATGTCGTGTGTTCAGGTCTCATGTCGTGTGTTCAGGACTCATCATGTCGTGTGTTCAGGTCTCATGTTGTGTGTTCAGGTCTCATCGTGTCGTGTGTTCAGGTCTCATGTCGTGTGTTCAGGACTCATCGTGTTGTGTGGTCAGGTCTCTTCATGTCATGTGTTCAGGTCTCATGTCGTGTGTTCAGGACTCATCATGTTGTGTGTTCAGGTCTCATGTCGTGTGTTCAGGTCTCATCCTGTCGTGTGTTCAAGTCTCATCGTGTCGTGTGTTCAGGTCTCATCGTGTTGTGTGTTCAGGTCTCATCATGTCGTGTGTTCAGGTCTCATCATGTCGTGTGTTCAGGTCTCATGTTGCGTGTTCAGGTCTCATCGTGTCGTGTGTTCAGGTCTCATGTCGTGTGTTCAGGTCTCATGTCGTGTGTTCAGGACTCATCATGTCGTGTGTTCAGGTCTCATGTCGTGTGTTCAGGTCTCATCATGTCGTGTGTTCAGGTCTCATGTCGTGTGTTCAGGACTCATCATGTCGTGTGTTCAGGTCTCATGTTGTGTGTTCAGGTCTCATCATGTCGTGTGTTCAGGACTCATGTCGTGTGTTCAGGTCTCATGTCATGTGTTCAGGTCTCATCGTGTCGTGTGGTCAGGTCTCATCATGACGTGTGTTCAGGTCTCATGTCGTGTGTTCAGGACTCATCATGTCGTGTGTTCAGGTCTCATCATGTCGTGTGTTCAGGTCTCATCGTGTCGTGTGTTCAGGTCTCATCGTGTTGTGTGTTCAGGTCTCATCATGTCGTCTGTTCAGGTCTTATCATGTCGTGTGTTCAGGTCTCATCGTGTCGTGTGGTCAGGTCTCATCATGTCGTGTGTTCAGGTCTCATGTCGTGTGTTCAGGACTCATCATGTCGTGTGTTCAGGACTCATCATGTCGTGTGTTCAGGTCTCATGTTGTGTGTTCAGGTCTCATCGTGTCGTGTGTTCAGGTCTCATGTCGTGTGTTCAGGACTCATCGTGTTGTGTGGTCAGGTCTCTTCATGTCATGTGTTCAGGTCTCATGTCGTGTGTTCAGGACTCATCATGTTGTGTGTTCAGGTCTCATGTCGTGTGTTCAGGTCTCATCCTGTCGTGTGTTCAAGTCTCATCGTGTCGTGTGTTCAGGTCTCATCGTGTTGTGTGTTCAGGTCTCATCATGTCGTGTGTTCAGGTCTCATGTTGTGTGTTCAGGTCTCATCGTGTCGTGTGTTCAGGTCTCATGTCGTGTGTTCAGGTCTCATGTCGTGTGTTCAGGACTCATCGTGTTGTGTGGTCAGGTCTCTTCATGTCATGTGTTCAGGTCTCATGTCGTGTGTTCAGGTCTCATGTCGTGTGTTCAGGACTCATCGTGTTGTGTGGTCAGGTCTCTTCATGTCATGTGTTCAGGTCTCATGTCGTTTGTTCAGGACTCATCATGTTGTGTGTTCAGGTCTCATGTCGTGTGTTCAGGTCTCATCCTGTCGTGTGTTCAAGTCTCATCGTGTCGTGTGTTCAGGTCTCATCGTGTTGTGTGTTCAGGTCTCATCATGTCGTGTGTTCAGGTCTCATCATGTCGTGTGTTCAGGTCTCATGTTGCGTGTTCAGGTCTCATCGTGTCGTGTGTTCAGGTCTCATGTCGTGTGTTCAGGTCTCATGTCGTGTGTTCAGGTCTCATGTCGTGTGTTCAGGTCTCATGTCGTGTGTTCAGGACTCATCATGTCGTGTGTTCAGGTCTCATGTCGTGTGTTCAGGTCTCATCATGTCGTGTGTTCAGGTCTCATGTCGTGTGTTCAGGACTCATCATGTCGTGTGTTCAGGTCTCATGTTGTGTGTTCAGGTCTCATCATGTCGTGTGTTCAGGACTCATCATGTCGTGTGTTCAGGTCTCATCATGTCGTGTGTTCAGGAACCTGTTTGGAGTTAAACCAACAATGAGAAGTTAAAATGTAGAAAAGAGGAGAATAAACATCTTCTAATGTTGAACATGCAAAGTGAGACTTTAGGGGAGAAAGGAGGAAATTATTGAGGGCGAGAAGAAAAAAGTAACTTAAAGTAGTAAGTAACTAGTTACTTTGGGCAGAGAGTAATAAGTAAAGTAATTACTTTTTCCAACAAGTAATGAGTAATGAGTAATATATTACTGATCTTGAGTACAATGGGGCGATGGTGGGGCAGTGGTTGAGAGGGTCGTCCTATGATCGAGAGGTTGGCGGTTAGATTCCCGGCTCAGGCACACACTGTCACTGTGTCCTCAGGCAGGACACTCCACCCACAGTGCCTGGGTGCGTGCGCACGCGGCGACCAGCAGCAGACTACGGTTAGAGAGTGTGTTTTCTTCAATCAGTGTCCAAACTGATTTCTTTGAAATCATTCGTGCTCTCTTTGGAGGGGGCTGGGCTCAGCTTGGCTCAACAAGTCAGAAGCCAAACTGCAAAACAGACTATTGTGTTGCATCTTACGTTGCGCTGAATCGCGTTACGTTATGGCTGGACGTTAGTCACTAAGGCCTGACTAGCCTGGCAATGTGGCAGAGCCCCCCCAAAGGGAGGCGTGGCTTGTCATCCCATGGCGCTCAGACGAGGCAGCTGCTGTTCTGGCTGACAGGGGGCAGGCTAACTGAACTGATTAGGGTCTTTCCCACTAGAGGGAAGCACCTTATGTCAGGGCGCAGATGGTCGACTCCTCAACAACTCTCTCACAAGTTCAACATGCATTCTCTCTCTCTGCCCCCCGCCCCCCCCCCCCCCCCCCATCATTCTGTTGCTCAGCTGACTCTTCTGAGGGGCCTGCAGGGAGTGAGAGTCGTGAGCTACGCATTGCCCTGCAAGCAGACTATCGTCCTCCACCCTTGTCTTTCGGGGACACGCCGACCTTGCTAGCCAAGCGCCTGATTCATTCAGTGACGCTCGCCAACCGCATGTCCAAAGGCCGCCTCCATGAATCAGGTTGTCATGTTCCCGTCGCGTTCCCGTTGCTGCACACAGCAGTCGCATTTCAAGCTGAATTTGAATATTGAGTATTTCAGTATGCTTGGAAGGAATGTTTCGAACCATTTCTGGAACCAGTGAGGCGACCTTTAAGGTGGAAGATTACCACCAAAAATAAACTTCATCCACTCCGTTCTTCATCTGCGACTGATGCAGGAGCCACAGGTAGAGCGTGGACGTGCGGAGCGCAGACACGGGGAGCGTGCACGCACATTTTGTGTCACAAAGGGGGCGCTCTCCCAGACATGTTTCAATACTTGATTATGGAGCTAACGAAGCTACGCAGGATTGACTGGATGGTTTCATTTAGCAGGTTTTGGGTTGGTAAAGACTCGAATCCACCAAATGTTGTAGAAACATGAGAAAAGTGAGTTTTATTAATAATATGTTCCCTTTAAGTCACTGTCTTTAATTTTCATTTTGGTATTGAACATTGAGTAAAATAACCAATAAAAATGTAAATTGCTACTCGTAGTTAGCTTTAACAGTACCGAAGTAGTACTGAGTAATCCACGAACAGTGAATATTACAAGCAGCTGCCGTGAATGATGAATGGTGACAAAACAGCACGCAGCCAAAGGCCAACAAACAGGAAGTGACACAATAGGCTCGCCGGAGTACCGTATGTACGTATGTTGAGGCTAGCCACTCGAGCCAGCAGCACGGTGACATGAATGATTTTTTCTTGTGTTATTGTCCATGCCCTCCCTTTATGTGCTACGTTATTTCCTTTGTTCTGTGTCTGACCTCTTTCCCTCTCGTTGTCACAGCTCTGGTTCACGGGGAAGCACTCACTTTACTGGATGATCAATTTATAACCAGAGAGACGACCGGAGGAGTCCAGAAGCGAAAGAATGGGATCCCGTACATATAACAACAAATCGTCCACATATAAAGAAACTTTGTGCTTCATACCCCATTCCTGAATTCCCTTGAACCCGAGGTGGTTCAAAGGCAAACAAGAGGGGTTAGAATTTCTAATGTGCTTCCGGCTTGTCCCCTGAGGGGTCACCACAGCAAATCAACTTTCTCCTTCACCCTGTCCTTTGCATCGTCCTCCCCAACACCAGCCACTCTCATGTCCTCCCTCACTACGTCCATGTGTCTTCTCCTGGGTCGTCCTCTAGCCCTGTCCTTTGCATCGTCCTCCCCAACACCAGCCACTCTCATGTCCTTCCTCACTACGTCCATGTATCTTCTCCTGGGTCGTCCTCTAGCCCTGTCCTTTGCATCGTCCTCCCCAACACCAGCCACTCTCATGTCCTCCCTCACTACGTCCATGTCTCTTCTCCTGGGTCGTCCTCTAGTCCTGTTCCCTGGCAGTTCCATCCTCAGCATCCTTCTACCGATATAGTCCCTGTCTCTCCTCTGGACATGTCCAAACCATCAAAGTCTGGTCTCTCTGACCTTGTCTCCAAAACGTCTAACCTTCACTGTCCCTCTTATTGTCTCATTTCTAATCCTATCCTCCTGTCTTTTCCTCAGAGCCACTGTCTCTAAGCCGTCCATCATGGCTGTCTCACCACTGTCTTGTAGACCTGTCCCTTCGTCCTACCACAGAGCACACCTGATACTTTCCTCCCCCGTTCCAGCCTGCCTGCACACGATTCTTCACCTCCTTTCCACATTCTCTCCATCACTCTGCTCTGTTGACCCGAGGTACCTGAAGTCCTCTCCCTTCTTTACGTCTCTTCCTTGTAGCTTCACTGTCCCCCCTGGGACCTTCTCATGTACACACATGTACTCTGTTTTACTCCTGCTCTCCTTCATCCCTCTCTTTTCTAGAGCAGACCTCCACTTCTCTAGATTCTCCTCTACCTGCAGATCACAATGTCATCTGCAAACATCATATTCAGAGGAGCTTCCTGTCTCACCTCTGTTAGTCTATCCATCACCATGGCAACAAAAAGGGGCTCAGAGCTGGTCCCTGGTGCATCCCACCTCTACACTAAACTACCCTGTTACTCCTACTGCACACTTCACTGCTGTCCTACAACTGTCCCACATGTCCTGAACTACTCTGACTTACTTTCCTGTTTTCATAGTCCTAGTACATAATATTCTGTGAGACTTGGGCAAAATGAGCAAAAACGTCTGGTACTGGGTGAGTTAAGCTGTCTCCAAAGTGCAAGCTCTTCCAAACCTCAAGAAGGGGAGTTGAAACTGAGAAAGTCAAAGCCCTTCAAACCTGGTTGGGACTTTCGACTTTGAAGGAGTTGAAGTTGTTAGTTGGTCTCTCTGGAGAGACCAACTAGAGATTGCTCAGATTGTGAAGCCTTTAACCCGCCTGCAGAAAGAGTAACACCGAAAGTGACCAAAGGAACCAAATCCAAGTATTATAATCCCAAGGAAGCTTTTAGAAAGGACACCGACCCGGGAAGTCATTGCAAAGCTGACCTGGTCTCTGGTCCGTCGCCTCATACGACTCCAACACAATCGCGTCGTATGTCCTCTCAGCTTCTCTTGTTGAAAGCCAGCATGTTATCTCAATCACATGTTGGAGTAGCACGACGCTGCCATGGTTACGGAAATAAATCAAAACAAAACAAAAGTCCTGTAGAGAAGATGATGAATATATTTATTAGATAGAATGTTAGAGCAGTACAAGTACAGTCAAACAGTAGTATGTATTACAGTACAAATACAGGCAAACGGTAACATGTATTACAGTACAAGTACAGGCAAACAGTAGCATGTATTACAGTACAAGTACAGTAACACAGTAGCATGTATTACAGTACAAGTACAGTCAAACAGTAGTATGTATTACAGTACAAGTACAGTCAAACAGTCAAATTTATTACAGTACAAGTACAGTCAAACAGTCAAATTTATTACAGTACAAGTACAGTCAAACAGTCAAATTTATTACAGTACAAGTACAGTCAAACAGTAGCATGTATTACAGTACAAATACAGGCAAACAGTAACATGTATTACAGTACAAGTACAGTCAAACAGTCAAATTTATTACAGTACAAGTACAGTCACACAGTAGCATGTATTACAGTACAAGTACAGTCACACAGTAGCATGTATTACAGTACAAGTACAGTCTAACAGTAGCATGTATTACAGTACAAGTACAGTCAAAGGGTATTTGATGCAGCACAGTCGGTGTAAAATGAACTTAAGTGAAGACGTTACTACAGAAATGTACAGCTTCTGTGTGCTGCTTCAAAACTTTATGCTAAACTATGCTAATGTCCAAAGTGTTACTGATATAAAAACAATTCATCGCAAGTCTTGACAAATTAAATAAGTCCAGAAGTCTGAGAATTTTTCAACACATTTCTCAGAATGAAAACATCTCAAGCCTGAAATGGAATGACTGAAATGGCATTTAAAGCGACCTCCTTCAGAACTCACTCATTCGCTGATGTTTCTCACGCCTCCCGTTGGAGCTGTGATGTTTGCTTGCATCATTAATCGTGTTTTAGCGACCCCGGTCTCCTAGCAACTGCTTCGTCAATTTGCCTTAATGTATTTCATGTTTGAGGAAACGTTCATGTCATCAAATTAACAATTTGACCGACTGAAAAGTGATGTAAGCTGAAGGAGAGACTATTAGATCAAAGGCATGCTACTTCCTGAGCTCCGTGTGCAGCTATCTATTTATAGCAGCCGGTCTGGCCGTGTTCCTGACTAACCGTTTCCTGGGGACATATGAGCAAACAAAGACAAAGAACAACAGAGTGAGAGACAGGGAAGACGAGCAGGGCTGGGTGGACAGAGGACAGGAAGACAAACGTTCAGCCTCTCAAAGGCTGTGACTGCTGCGATGAGCGAGCTAACATTACTCTCTACAAAGTGCAGCGTGGTTATGGACGCATGTCCAAATCCAGCCCAAGCTGTTTGAAGGACACGCCCCTCTAAACCACCATGGCGTTGAGTCTGACGCATCGCCGGCACATCGCTTTCCTGAAGCGGGGGACATGCGTCCCGGACTATGCTGGACCTGCTAGTGACACGTGCAGAGACTAGCGTCTCTATTCACTGTACGAACCTGGACTGGGTGTGTCTGGGTGTGCAGAGAAACACACAACAGTCGTCAACGCTGAATGTCGTTTATGACATCGTGGAGTCACGGGGACACTGTCCTCTGCTGGGACGTCACGGGGACACTGTCCTCTGCTGGGGAGTCACGGGGACACTGTCCTCTGCTGGGGCGTCACAGGGACACTGTCCTCTGCTGGGGCGTCACGGGGACACTGTCCTCTGCTGGGGCGTCACGGGGACACTGTCCTCTGCTGGGGAGTCACGGGGACACTGTCCTCTGCTGGGGCGTCACAGGGACACTGTCCTCTGCTGGGGCATCACGGGGACACTGTCCTCTGCTGGGGCGTCACGGGGACACTGTCCTCTGCTGGGGCATCACGGGGACACTGTCCTCTGCTGGGACGTCACGGGGACACTGTCCTCTGCTGGGACGTCACGGGGACACTGTCCTCTGCTGGGACGTCACGGGGACACTGTCCTCTGCTGGGGCGTCACAGGGACACTGTCCTCTGCTGGGGCGTCACGGGGACACTGTCCTCTGCTGGGGCGTCACGGGGACACTGTCCTCTGCTGGGGAGTCACGGGGACACTGTCCTCTGCTGGGGCGTCACAGGGACACTGTCCTCTGCTGGGGCATCACGGGGACACTGTCCTCTGCTGGGGCGTCACGGGGACACTGTCCTCTGCTGGGGCATCACAGGGACACTGTCCTCTGCTGGGACGTCACGGGGACACTGTCCTCTGCTGGGACGTCACGGGGACACTGTCCTCTGCTGGGACGTCACGGGGACACTGTCCTCTGCTGGGGCGTCACAGGGACACTGTCCTCTGCTGGGGCGTCACGGGGACACTGTCCTCTGCTGGGGAGTCACGGGGACACTGTCCTCTGCTGGGGCGTCACGGGGACACTGTCCTCTGCTGGGGCATCACGGGGACACTGTCCTCTGCTGGGGCATCACGGGGACACTGTCCTCTGCTGGGGCGTCACGGGGACACTGTCCTCTGCTGGGGCATCACGGGGACACTGTCCTCTGCTGGGGCGTCACAGGGACACTGTCCTCTGCTGGGACGTCACGGGGACACTGTCCTCTGCTGTGACGTCACCGGGACTCTGTCCTCTGCTGGGACGTCACGGGGACACTGTCCTCTGCTGGGGAGTCACGGGGACACCACTGTCCTCTGCTGGGGAGTCACGGGGACACTGTCCTCTGCTGGGGCGTCACGGGGACACTGTCCTCTGCTGGGACGTCACGGGGACTCTGTCCTCTGCTGGGACGTCACGGGGACACTGTCCTCTGCTGGGGAGTCACGGGGACACTGTCCTCTGCTGGGGCGTCACGGGGACACTGTCCTCTGCTGGGACGTCACGGGGACACTGTCCTCTGCTGGGGCGTCACGGGGACACTGTCCTCTGCTGGGGCATCACGGGGACACTGTCCTCTGCTGGGACGTCACGGGGACACTGTCCTCTGCTGGGGCGTCACGGGGACACTGTCCTCTGCTGGGGCGTCACGGGGACACTGTCCTCTGCTGGGGCGTCACGGGGACACTGTCCTCTGCTGGGGCATCACGGGGACACTGTCCTCTGCTAGGCACTAGGCACTGTAATAACGGGTTCACCCTCTAGCCCCACATAGGGGTCAGAGTATGCCAGGCCAGCCCCGATGCAGCTTCCTCTCCGAGACACTTCCACACCTGCACAGGTACGTCCTACGGTCCAACTGCCTTCCCATTCTTCATCCTCTTCATCACCTTTCTAACTTCACTCGTGTTAATCTTCATCACTCTAACATGCTGAACATCCTTCCTGTCTCTACTCTTCATCACTAACATGCTGAACATCCTTCCTGTCTCTACTCTTCATCACTCTAACATGCTGAACATCCTTCCTGTCTCTACTCTTCATCACTCTAACATGCTGAACATCCTTCCTGTCTCTACTCTTCATCACTCTAACATGCTGAACATCCTTCCTGTCTCTACTCTTCATCACTAACATGCTGAACATCCTTCCTGTCTCTACTCTTCATCACTCTAACATGCTGAACATCCTTCCTGTCTCTACTCTTCATCACTCTAACATGCTGAACATCCTTCCTGTCTCTACTCTTCATCACTCTAACATGCTGAACATCCTTCCTGTCTCTACTCTTCATCACTCTAACATGCTGAACATCCTTCCTGTCTCTACTCTTCATCACTCTAACATGCTGAACATCCTTCCTGTCTCTACTCTTCATCA